>NC_084663.1:34096665-34099165 GCF_028389875.1 Rhea pennata
TTAGTGCTAGAGATTAGGGCTAGGGTTAGGTTTAGGGTTAGGGTTAGGAGATGGAGGAAGTGTGGAGCGTAATGTGGAGTGAGGCTGCAAATGGCATGAAAAAGGTGATGCAAAGGTGCAGCAAACACCCAGTCAGGACAACTTTTTTGTCTGGGCCACTAATGTGCCTGGTAGCGTGAAGGGGAAATTAGTGCTGGAGATTAGGGCTAGGGTTAGGGTTAGGGTTAGGGTTAAGGTTTGGAGATTGAGGATGTGTGGAGCGCAATGTGGAGTGAGGCTGCAAAGGGCATGCCAAAGGTGATGCACAGGTGCAGCAAACACCCAGTCAGGACAACTTTTTCGTCTCGGCTGTCAGTATGTCTGGTGGCGTGAGGTTTATTACTGCTGGAGATTAGGGTTAGGGTTATGGTTAGGGTTAGGAGATGGAGGAAGTCTGGAGTGTAATGTGGAGTGAGGCTGTAAAGGGCATGCCAAAGGTGATGCACAGGTGCAGCAAACACCCAGTCAGGAGAAAGTTTTCATCTCGGCTTTCAGAATGTCTGGTGGAGTGAGGTTCATTAGTGCTGGAGATTAGGGTTAGGGTTAGAGTTAGGGTTAGGGTTAGGAGATGGAGGAAGTGTGGAGTATAATGTGGAGTGAGGCTGCAAAGGGCATGCCAAAGGTGATGCACATGTGCAGCAAACACCCAGTCAGGACAACTTTTTGTTCTGGGCCACTAATGTGCCTGCTGGCGTGAAGGGGAAATTAGTGCTGGAGATTAGGGTTAGGGTTAGGGTTAGGGTTAGGAGATGGAGGAAGTGTGGAGTGTAATGTGGAGTGAGGCTGCAAAGGGCATGCAAAATGCGATGCACATGTGCAACAAACAGCCAGTCAGGACAACTTTTTCGTCTCAGCTGTCAGTATGTCTGGTGGTGTGAGGTTCATTAGAGCTGGAGATTAGGGCTAGGGTTAGGGTTAGGGTTAGGAGATGGAGGAAGTGTGGAGCATAATGTGGAGTGAGGCTGTAAAGGGCATGCCAAAGGTGATGCACAGGTGCAGCAAACACCCAGTCAGGACAACTTTTTGGTCTGGACGACTAATGTGCCTGGAGGCGTGAACGGGAAATTAGTGCTGGAGATTAGGGCTAGAGATTAGGGCTAGGGTTAGGTTTAGGGTTAGGGTTAGGAAATGGAGGAAGTCTGGAGCGTAATGCGGAGTGAGGCTGCAAATGGCATGAAAAAGGTGATGCAAAGGTGCAGCAAATAGCCAGTCAGGACAACTTTTTTGTCTGGGCCACTAATGTGCCTGGTAGCGTGAAGGGGAAATTAGTGCTGGAGATTAGGGTTAGGGATAGGGGTAGGGTTAGGGTTAGGAGATGGAGGAAGTCTGGAGCGTAATGTGGAGTGAGGCTGCAAAGGGCATGCCAAAGGTGATGCACAGGTGCAGCAAACACCCAGTCAGGACAACTTTTTCGTGTGGGCCACTAATGTGCCTGGTGGCATCAAGGGGAAATCAGTGCTGGAGATTAGGGCTAGGGTTAGTGTTAGGGTTAGGGTTAGGGTTAGGAGATGGAGGAAGTCTGGAGCGTATTGTGGAGTGAGGCTGTAAAGGGCATGCCAAAGGTGATGCAGAGGTGCAGCAAACACCCAGTCAGGACAACTTTTTGGTCTGGACGACTAATGTGCCTGGTGGCGTGAACGGGAAATTAGTGCTGGAGATTAGGGCTAGGGTTAGGGTTAGGGTTAGGGTTAGGAGATGGAGGAAGTGTGGAGCGTAATGTGGAGTGAGGCTGCAAAGGGCATGCCAAAGGTGATGCACAGGTGCATCAAGGCGCCAGTCAAGACAACCTTTTCATCGGGGCCACTAATGTGCATGGTGGCATCAAGGGGAAAATAGTGCTGGAGATTAGGGCTAGGGTTAGGGTTAGGGTTAGGAGATGGAGGAAGTGTGGAGCATAATGTGGAGTGAGGCTGCAAAGGGCATGCCAAAGGTGATGCACAGGTGCAGGAAACACCCAGTCAGGACAACCTTTTCGTCTGGGCCACTAATGTGCCTGGTGGTGTGAAGGGGAAATTAGTGCTGGAGATTAGGGTTAGGGTTAGGGTTAGGGTTAGGAGATGGAGGAAGTCTGGAGCGTAATGCGGAGTGAGGCTGCAAATGGCATGAAAAAGGTGATGCAAAGGTGCAGCAAATAGCCAGTCAGGACAACTATTTCGTCTGGGCCACTAATGTGCCTGGAGGCGTGAAGGGGAAATTAGTGGTGGAGATTAGGGCTAGGGTTAGGTTTAGGGTTAGGGTTAGGAGATGGAGGAAGTGTGGAGCGTAATGTGGAGTGAGGCTGCAAAGGGCATGCCAAAGGTGATGTACAGGTGCAGCAAACACCCAGTCAGGACAACTTTTTGTTCTGGGCCACTAATGTGCCTGGTGGCATCAAGGGGAAATCAGTGCTGGAGATTAGGGTTAGGGTTAGGGTTAGGGTTAGGAGATGGAGGAAGTGTGGAGCATAATGTGGAGTGAGGCT
>NC_084663.1:34119165-34124165 GCF_028389875.1 Rhea pennata
TGTGCCTGGTGGCGTAAAGGGGTAATTAGTGCTGGAGATTAGGGTTAGGGGTAGGGTTAGGGTTAGGAGATGGAGGAAGTGTGGAGCGTAATGTGGAGTGAGGCTGCAAAGGGCATGCCAAAGGTGATGCACAGGTGCAGCAAACACCCAGTCAGGACAATGTTTTCGTGTGGGCCACTAATGTGCCTGGTGGCATCAAGGGGAAATCAGTGCTGGAGATTAGGGCTAGGGTTAGGGTTAGGGTTAGGGTTAGGGTTAGGAGATGGAGGAAGTCTGGAGTATAATGTGGAGTGAGGCTGCAAAGGGCATGCCAAAGGTGATGCACAGGTGCAGCAAACACCCAGTCAGGACAACTTTTTGTTCTGGGCCACTAATGTGCCTGGTGGCATCAAGGGGAAATCAGTGCTGGAGATTGGGGCTAGGGTTAGGGTTAGGGTTAGGAGATGGAGGAAGTGTGGAGCGTAATGTGGAGTGAGGCTGCAAAGGGCATGCCAAAGGTGATGCACAGGTGCAGCAAACACACAGTCAGGACAACTTTTTCGTGTGGGCCACTAATGTGCCTCGTGGCATCAAGGGGAAATCAGTGCTGGAGATTAGGGCTAGGGTTAGGGTTAGGGTTAGGGTTAGGGTTAGGAGATGGAGGAAGTCTGGAGTGTAATGTGGAGTGAGGCTGCAAAGGGCATGCCAAAGGTGATGCACAGGTGCAGCAAACACCCAGTCAGGACAACTTTTTGTTCTGGGCCACTAATGTGCATGGTGGCGTGAAGGGGTAATTAGTGCTTGAGATTAGGGTTAGGGTTAGGGTTAGGGTTAGGGTTAGGAGATGGAGGAAGTGTGGAGTGTAATGTGGAGTGAGGCTGCAAAGGGTATGCCAAAGGTGATGCACAGGTGCAGCAAATTCCCAGTCAGGACAACTTTTTTGTCCCGGCTGTCAGTATGTCTGGTGCCGTGAGGTGCATTAGTGCTGGAGATTAGGGCTATTGTTAGGGTTAGGGTTAGGGTTAGGGTTAGGAGATGGAGGAAGTGTGGAGCATAATGTGGAGTGAGGCTGCAAAGGGCATGCCAAATGTGATGCACAGGTGCAGCAAACACCCAGTCAGGACAACCTTTTTGTCTGGGCCACTAATGTGCCTGGTGGCGTGAAGGGGTAATTAGTGCTGGAGATTAGGGTTAGGTTTAGGGTTAGGGTTAGGAGATGGAGGAAATGTGGAGCGTAATGTGGAGTGAGGCTGCAAAGGGCATGCCAAAGGTGATGCACAGGTGCAGGAAACACCCAGTCAGGACAACCTTTTCGTCTGGGCCACTAATGTGCCTGGTGGCGTGAAGGGGTAATTAGTGCTGGAGATTAGGGCTAGGGTTAGGGTTAGGGTTAGGAGATGGAGGAAATGTGGAGCGTAATGTGGAGTGAGGCTGCAAAGGGCATGCCAAAGGTGATGCACAGGTGCAGCAAACACCCAGTCAGGACAACGTTTTCGTGTGGGCCGCTAATATGCCTGGTGGCATCAAGGGGAAATCAGTGCTGGAGATTAGGGTTAGGGTTAGGGTTAGGGTTAGGAGATGGAGGAAGTCTGGAGTGTAATGTGGAGTGAGGCTGCAAAGGGCATGCCAAAGGTGATGCACAGGTGCAGCAAACACTCAGTCAAGACAACCTTTTCATCGGGGCCACTAATGTGCATGGTGGCATCAAGGTGAAAATAGTGCTGGAGATTAGGGTTAGGGTTAGGGTTAGGGTTAGGAGATGGAGGAAGTGTGGAGCGTAATGTGGAGTGAGGCTGCAAAGGGCATGCCAAAGGTGATGCACAGGTGCAGCAAACACACAGTCAGGACAACTTTTTCGTGTGGGCCACTAATGTGCCTCGTGGCATCAAGGGGAAATCAGTGCTGGAGATTAGGGCTAGGGTTAGGGTTAGGGTTAGGGTTAGGGTTAGGAGATGGAGGAAGTCTGGAGTGTAATGTGGAGTGAGGCTGCAAAGGGCATGCCAAAGGTGATGCACAGGTGCAGCAAACAGCCAGTCAGGACAACTTTTTGTTCTGGGCCACTAATGTGCCTGGTGGCGTGAAGGGGTAATTAGTGCTGGAGATTAGGGTTAGGGTTAGGGTTAGGGTTAGGGTTAGGAGATGGAGGAAGTGTGGAGCGCAATGTGGAGTGAGGCTGCAAAGGGCATGCCAAAGGTCATGCACAGGTGCAGCAAACACCCAGTCAGGACAACTTTTTCATCTCGGCTGTCAGTATGTCTGGTGGCGTGAGGTGCATTAGTGCTGGAGATTAGGGCTATGGTTAGGTTTAGGGTTAGGAGATGGAGGAAGTGTGGAGCATAATGTGGAGTGAGGCTGCAAAGGGCATGCCAAAGGTGATGCACAGGTGCAGCAAATAGCCAGTCAGGACAACCTTTTCGTCTGGGCCACTAATGTGCCTGGTGGCGTGAAGGGGTAATTAGTGCTGGAGATTAGGGTTAGGGTTAGGGTTAGGGTTAGGAGATGGAGGAAATGTGGAGCGTAATGTGGAGTGAGGCTGCAAAGGGCATGCCAAAGGTGATGCACAGGTGCAGGAAACACCCAGTCAGGACAACCTTTTCGTCTGGGCCACTAATGTGCCTGGTGGCGTGAAGGGGTAATTAGTGCTGGAGATTAGGGCTAGGGTTAGGGTTAGGGTTAGGAGATGGAGGAAGTCTGGAGCATAATGTGGAGTGAGGCTGCAAAGGGTATGCCAAAGGTGATGCACAGGTGCAGCAAACACCCAGTCAGGACAACTTTTTTGTTCCGGCTGTCAGTATGTCTGGTGGCGTGAGGTGCATTAGTACTGGAGATTAGGGCTATTGTTAGGGTTAGGGTTAGGGTTAGGGTTAGGAGATGGAGGAAGTGTGGAGCGTAATGTGGAGTGAGGCTGCAAAGGGCATGCCAAAGGTGATGCACAGGTGCAGCAAACACCCAGTCAGGACAACCTTTTTGTCTGGGCCACTAATGTGCCTGGTGGCGTGAAGGGGTAATTAGTGCTGGAGATTAGGGTTAGGGTTAGGGTTAGGGTTAGGAGATGGAGGAAGTGTGGAGCGTAATGTGGAGTGAGGCTGCAAAGGGCATGCCAAAGGTGATGCACAGGTGCAGCAAACATCCAGTCAGGAGAACGTTTTCGTGTGGGCCACTAATGTGCCTGGTGGCATCAAGGGGAAATCAGTGCTGGAGATTAGGGCTAGGGTTAGGGTTAGGGTTAGGGTTAGGGTTAGGAGATGGAGGAAGTCTGGAGTGTAATGTGGAGTGAGGCTGCAAAGGGCATGCCAAAGGTGATGCACAGGTGCAGCAAACACCCAGTCAGGACAACTTTTTGTTCTGGGCCACTAATGTGCATGGTGGCGTGAAGGGGTAATTAGTGCTGGAGATTAGGGCTAGGGTTAGGGTTAGGGTTAGGGTTAGGAGATGGAGGAAGTGTGGAGTGTAATGTGGAGTGAGACTGCAAAGGGCATGCCAAAGGTGATGCACAGGTGCAGGAAACACCCAGTCAGGACAACTTTTTTGTCCCGGCTGTCAGTATGTCTGGTGGCGTGAGGTGCATTAGTGCTGGAGATTAGGGCTAGGGTTAGGGTTAGGGTTAGGAGATGGAGGAAGTGTGGAGCATAATGTAGAGTGAGGCTGCAAAGGGCATGCCAAAGGTGATGCACAGGTGCAGCAAATAGCCAGTCAGGACAACCTTTTCGTCTGGGCCACTAATGTGCCTGGTGGCGTGAAGGGGTAATTAGTGCTGGAGATTAGGGTTAGGGTTAGGGTTAGGGTTAGGAGATGGAGGAAATGTGGAGCGTAATGTGGAGTGAGGCTGCAAAGGGCATGCCAAAGGTGATGCACAGGTGCAGGAAACACCCAGTCAGGACAACCTTTTCGTCTGGGCCACTAATGTGCCTGGTGGCGTGAAGGGGTAATTAGTGCTGGAGATTAGGGCTAGGGTTAGGGTTAGGGTTAGGAGATGGAGGAGATGTGGAGCGTAATGTGGAGTGAGGCTGCAAAGGGCATGCCAAAGGTGATGCACAGGTGCAGCAAACACCCAGTCAGGACAACTTTTTTGTCCCGGCTGTCAGTATGTCTTGTGGCGTGAGGTGCATTAGTGCTGGAGATTAGGGCTATTGTTAGGGTTAGGGTTAGGGTTAGGGTTAGGAGATGGAGGAAGTGTGGAGCGTAATGTGGAGTGAGGCTGCAAAGGGCATGCCAAAGGTGATGCACAGGTGCAGCAAACAGCCAGTCAGGACAACTTTTTGTCTCGGCAGTCAGTATGTCTGGTGGCGTGAGGTGCATTAGTGCTGGAGATTAGGGCTAGGGTTAGGGTTAGGGTTAGGAGATGGAGGAAGTGTGGAGCGTAATGTGGAGTGAGGCTGCAAAGGGCATGCCAAAGGTGATGCACAGGTGTAGCAAACACCCAGTCAGGACAACTTTTTTGTCTGGGCCACTAATGTGCCTGGTGGCGTGAAGGGGTAATTAGTGCTGGAGATTAGGGTTAGGGTTAGGGTTAGGGTTAGGAGATGGAGGAAGTGTGGAGCGTAATGTGGAGTGAGGCTGCAAAGGGCATGCCAAAGGTGATGCACAGGTGCAGCAAGGCGCCAGTCAGGACAACCTTTTCATCGGGGCCACTAATGTGCATGGTGGCATCAAGGGGAAAATAGTGCTGGAGATTAGGGTTAGGGTTAGGGTTAGGGTTAGGAGATGGAGGAAGTGTGGAGCGTAATGTGGAGTGAGGCTGCAAAGGGCATGCCAAAGGTGATGCACAGGTGCAGCAAACACCCATTCAAGACAACCTTTTCATCAGGGCCACTAATGTGCCTGGTGGCGTGAAGGGGTAATTAGTGCTGGAGATTAGGGCTAGGGTTAGGGTTAGGGTTAGGAGATGGAGGAAGTGTGGAGCGTAATGTGGAGTGAGGCTGCAAAGGGCATGCCAAAGGTGATGCACAGGTGCAGCAAACACACAGTCAGAACAACCTTTTAGTCTGGGCTACTAATGTGCCTGGTGGTGTGAAGGGGTA
>NC_084663.1:34151665-34156665 GCF_028389875.1 Rhea pennata
TGCCTGGTGGCATCAAGGGGAAATCAGTGCTGGAGATTAGGGCTAGGGTTAGGGTTAGGGTTAGGGTTAGGGTTAGAAGATGGAGGAAGTGTGGAGTGTAATGTGGAGTGAGGCTGCAAAGGGCATGCCAAAGGTGATGCACAGGTGCAGCAAACACCCAGTCAAGACAACCTTTTCATCAGGGCCACTAATGTGCCTGGTGGCGTGAAGGGGTAATTAGTGCTGGAGATTAGGGTTAGGGTTAGGGTTAGGGTTAGGAGATGGAGGAAGTGTGGAGCGTAATGTGGAGTGAGGCTGCAAAGGGCATGCCAAAGGTGATGCACAGGTGCAGGAAACACACAGTCAGGACAACTTTTTTGTCCCGGCTGTCAGTATGTCTGGTGGTGTGAGGTGCATTAGTG
Organism: Rhea pennata; assembly: GCF_028389875.1. Classification (NCBI taxonomy): domain Eukaryota; kingdom Metazoa; phylum Chordata; class Aves; order Rheiformes; family Rheidae; genus Rhea; species Rhea pennata. The sequence goes on from NC_084663.1 coordinate 34,152,067, forward strand.
CTGGAGATTAGGGCTAGGGTTAGGGTTAGGGTTAGGAGATGGAGGAAATGTGGAGCGTAATGTGGAGTGAGGCTGCAAAGGGCATGCCAAAGGTGATGCACAGGTGCAGCAAACACCCAGTCAGGACAACTTTTTCGTGTGGGCCACTAATGTGCATGGTGGCATCAAGGTGAAAATAGTGCTGGAGATTAGGGTTAGGGTTAGGGTTAGGGTTAGGAGATGGAGGAAGTGTGGAGCGTAATGTGGAGTGAGGCTGCAAAGGGCATGCCAAAGGTGATGCACAGGTGCAGCAAACACCCAGTCAGGACAACTTTTTCGTCTGGGCCACTAATGTGCCTGGTGGTGTGAAGGGGTAATTAGTGCTGGAGATTAGGGTTAGGGTTAGGGTTAGGGTTAGGAGATGGAGGAAGTCTGGAGCATAATGTGGAGTGAGGCTGCAAAGGGCATGCCAAAGGTGATGCACAGGTGCAGCAAACACCCAGTCAGGACAACTTTTTCGTGTGGGCCACTAATGTGCCTCGTGGCATCAAGGGGAAATCAGTGCTGGAGATTAGGGCTAGGGTTAGGGTTAGGGTTAGGGTTAGGGTTAGGAGATGGAGGAAGTCTGGAGTGTAATGTGGAGTGAGGCTGCAAAGGGCATGCCAAAGGTGATGCACAGGTGCAGGAAACACACAGTCAGGACAACTTTTTTGTCCCGGCTGTCAGTATGTCTGGTGGTGTGAGGTGCATTAGTGCTGGAGATTAGGGCTAGGGTTAGGGTTAGGGTTAGGAGATGGAGGAAATGTGGAGCGTAATGTGGAGTGAGGCTGCAAAGGGCATGCCAAAGGTGATGCACAGGTGCAGCAAACACCCAGTCAGGACAACGTTTTCGTGTGGGCCACTAATGTGCCTGGTGGCGTGAAGGTGAAATCAGTGCTGGAGATTAGGGCTAGGGTTAGGGTTAGGGTTAGGGTTAGGGTTAGGAGATGGAGGAAGTCTGGAGTGTAATGTGGAGTGAGGCTGCAAAGGGCATGCCAAAGGTGATGCACAGGTGCAGCAAACATCCAGTCAGGACAACTTTTTGTTCTGGGCCACTAATGTGCCTGGTGGCATCAAGGGGAAATCAGTGCTGGAGATTAGGGTAGGGTTACGGTAGGGTTAGGAGATGGAGGAAGTGTGGAGCGTAATGTGGAGTGAGGCTGCAAAGGGCATGCCAAAGGTGATGCACAGGTGCAGCAAGGCGCCAGTCAAGACAACCTTTTCATTGGGGCCACTAATGTGCATGGTGGCATCAAGGTGAAAATAGTGCTGGAAATTAGGGTTAGGGTTAGGGTTAGGGTTAGGAGATGGAGGAAGTGTGGAGCGTAATGTGGAGTGAGGCTGCAAAGGGCATGCCAAAGGTGATGCACAGGTGCAGCAAACACCCAGTCAGGACAACTTTTTCGTCTGGGCCACTAATGTGCCTGGTGGTGTGAAGGGGTAATTAGTGCTGGAGATTAGGGTTAGGGTTAGGGTTAGGGTTAGGAGATGGAGGAAGTCTGGAGCATAATGTGGAGTGAGGCTGCAAAGGGCATGCCAAAGGTGATGCACAGGTGCAGCAAACACCCAGTCAGGACAACTTTTTCGTGTGGGCCACTAATGTGCCTCGTGGCATCAAGGGGAAATCAGTGCTGGAGATTAGGGCTAGGGTTAGGGTTAGGGTTAGGGTTAGGGTTAGGAGATGGAGGAAGTCTGGAGTGTAATGTGGAGTGAGGCTGCAAAGGGCATGCCAAAGGTGATGCACAGGTGCAGCAAACACCCAGTCAGGACAACCTTTTCGTGTGGGCCACTAATGTGCATGGTGGCGTGAAGGGGTAATTAGTGCTGGAGATTAGGGTTAGGGTTAGGGTTAGGGTTAGGAGATGGAGGAAGTGTGGAGTGTAATGTGGAGTGAGGCTGCAAAGGGCATGCCAAAGGTGATGCACAGGTGCAGCAAGGCGGCAGTCAAGACAACCTTTTCATCGGGGCCACTAATGTGCATGGTGGCATCAAGGTGAAAATAGTGTTGGAGATTAGGGTTAGGGTTAGGGTTAGGGTTAGGAGATGGAGGAAGTGTGGAGCGTAATGTGGAGTGAGGCTGCAAAGGGCATGCCAAAGGTGATGCACAGGTGCAGCAAACACCCAGTCAAGACAACCTTTTCATCGGGGCCACTAATGTGCCTGGTGGCGTGAAGGGGTAATTAGTGCTGGAGATTAGGGTTAGGGTTAGGGTTAGGGTTAGGAGATGGAGGAAGTGTGGAGCATAATGTGGAGTGAGGCTGCAAAGGGCATGCCAAAGGTGATGCACAGGTGCAGCAAACACCCAGTCAGGACAACTTTTTCGTGTGGGCCACTAATGTGCCTCGTGGCATCAAGGGGAAATCAGTGCTGGAGATTAGGGTTAGGGTTAGGGTTAGGAGATGGAGGAAGTGTGGAGCATAATGTGGAGTGAGGCTGCAAAGGGCATGCCAAAGGTGATGCACAGGTGCAGCAAGGAGCCAGTCAAGACAACTTTTTGTTCTGGGCCACTAATGTGCATGGTGGCGTGAAGGGGTAATTAGTGCTGGAGATTAGGGTTAGGGTTAGGGTTAGGGTTAGGAGATGGAGGAAGTGTGGAGCGTAATGTGGAGTGAGGCTGCAAAGGGCATGCCAAAGGTGATGCACAGGTGCAGCAAACACCCAGTCAGGACAACTTTTTGTTCTGGGCCACTAATGTGCATGGTGGCGTGAAGGGGTGATTAGTGCTGGAGAGTAGGGTTAGGGTTAGGGTTAGGGTTAGGGTTAGGAGATGGAGGAAGTGTGGAGCGTAATGTGGAGTGAGGCTGCAAAGGGCATGCCAAAGGTGATGCACAGGTGCAGCAAACACCCAGTCAGGACAACTTTTTCGTGTGGGCCACTAATGTGCCTGGTGGCATCAAGGGGAAATCAGTGCTGGAGATTAGGGCTAGGGTTAGGGTTAGGGTTAGGGTTAGGGTTAGGAGATGGAGGAAGTGTGGAGTGTAATGTGGAGTGAGGCTGCAAAGGGCATGCCAAAGGTGATGCACAGGTGCAGCAAACACCCAGTCAGGACAACTTTTTCGTCTCGGCTGTCAGTATGTCTGGTGGTGTGAGGTGCATTAGTGCTGGAGATTAGGGCTATTGTTAGGGTTAGGGTTAGGGTTAGGTTTAGGAGATGGAGGAAGTGTGGAGTGTAATGTGGAGTGAGGCTGCAAAGGGCATGCCAAAGGTGATGCACAGGTGCAGCAAACACCCAGTCAGGACAACTTTTTGTTCTGGGCCACTAATGTGCATGGTGGCGTGAAGGGGTAATTAGTGCTGGAGAGTAGGGTTAGGGTTAGGGTTAGGGTTAGGAGATGGAGGAAGTCTGGAGCGTAATGTGGAGTGAGGCTGCAAAGGGCATGCCAAAGGTGATGCACAGGTGCAGGAAACACCCAGTCAGGACAACTTTTTTTGTCCCAGCTGTCAGTATGTCTGGTGGCGTGAGGTGCATTAGTGCTGGAGATTAGGGTTAGGGTTAGGGTTAGGGTTAGGAGATGGAGGAAATGTGGAGCGTAATGTGGAGTGAGGCTGCAAAGGGCATGCCAAAGGTGATGCACAGGTGCAGGAACACCCAGTCAGGACAACTTTTTGTTCTGGGCCACTAATGTGCATGGTGGCGTGAAGGGGTAATTAGTGCTGGAGATTAGGGTTAGGGTTAGGGTTAGGGTTAGGAGATGGAGGAAGTGTGGAGTGTAATGTGGAGTGAGGCTGCAAAGGGTATGCCAAAGGTGATGCACAGGTGCAACAAACAGCCAGTCAGGACAACTTTTTCGTCTCGGCTGTCAGTATGTCTGGTGGTGTGAGGTGCATTAGTGCTGGAGATTAGGGCTATTGTTAGCGTTAGGGTTAGGGTTAGGGTTAGGAGATGGAGGAAGTCTGGAGTGTAATGTGGAGTGAGGCTGCAAAGGGCATGCCAAAGGTGATGCACAGGTGCAGCAAACACCCAGTCAGGACAACTTTTTGTTCTGGGCCACTAATGTGCATGGTGGCGTGAAGGGGTAATTAGTGCTGGAGATTAGGGTTAGGGTTAGGGTTAGGGTTAGGGTTAGGAGATGGAGGAAGTGTGGAGCGTAATGTGGAGTGAGGCTGCAAAGGGCATGCCAAAGGTGATGCACAGGTGCAGCAAACACCCAGTCAGGACAACTTTTTCGTCTGGGCCACTAATGTGCCTGGTGGTGTGAAGGGGTAATTAGTGCTGGAGATTAGGGTTAGGGTTAGGGTTAGGGTTAGGAGATGGAGGAAGTCTGGAGCATAATGTGGAGTGAGGCTGCAAAGGGCATGCCAAAGGTGATGCACAGGTGCAGCAAACACCCAGTCAGGACAACTTTTTCGTGTGGGCCACTAATGTGCCTGGTGGCATCAAGGGGAAATCAGTGCTGGAGATTAGGGCTAGGGTTAGGGTTAGGGTTAGGGTTAGGGTTAGGAGATGGAGGAAGTCTGGAGTGTAATGTGGAGTGAGGCTGTAAAGGGCATGCCAAAGGTGATGCACAGGTGCAGCAAACACCCAGTCAGGACAACTTTTTCGTGTGGGCCACTAATGTGCCTGGTGGCATCAAGGGGAAA
>NC_084663.1:34241665-34249165 GCF_028389875.1 Rhea pennata
TAGGGTTAGGGTTAGGAGATGGAGGAGGTTGGGAGCATAATGTGGAGTGAGGCTGCAAAGGGCATGCCAAAGGTGATGCACAGGTGCAGCAAACACCCAGTCAGGACAACTTTTTGTTCTGGGCCACTAATGTGCATGGTGGTGTGAAGGGGTAATTAGTGCTGGAGATTAGGGTTAGGGTTAGGGTTAGGGTTAGGAGATGGAGGAAGTCTGGAGCATAATGTGGAGTGAGGCTGCAAAGGGCATGCCAAAGGTGACGCACAGGTGCAGGAAACACCCAGTCAGGACAACCTTTTCGTCTGGGCCACTAATGTGCCTGGTGGTGTGAAGGGGTAATTAGTGCTGGAGATTAGGGTTAGGGTTAGGGTTAGGGTTAGGAGATGGAGGAATTGTGGAGTGTAACGTGGAGTGAGGCTGCAAAGGGTATGCCAAAGGTGATGCACAGGTGCAGCAAACACCCAGTCAGGACAACTTTTTCGTCTCGGCTGTCAGTATGTCTGGTAGTGTGAGGTGCATTAGTGCTGGAGATCAGGGCTATTGTTAGGGTTAGGGTTAGGGTTAGGAGATGGAGGAAGTCTGGAGCATAATGTGGAGTGAGGCTGCAAAGGGCATGCCAAAGGTGATGCACAGGTGCAGCAAACACCCAGTCAGGACAACTTTTTGTTCTGGGCCACTAATGTGCATGGTGGTGTGAAGGGGTAATTAGTGCTGGAGATTAGGGTTAGGGTTAGGGTTAGGGTTAGGAGATGGAGGAAGTCTGGAGCATAATGTGGAGTGAGGCTGCAAAAGGCATGCCAAAGGTGATGCACAGGTGCAGCAAACACCCAGTCAGGACAACGTTTTCGTCTGGGCCACTAATGTGCCTGGTGGCATCAAGGGGAAATCAGTGCTGGAGATTAGGGTTAGGGTTAGGGTTAGGGTTAGGAGATGGAGGAGGTGGGGAGCGTAATGTGGAGTGAGGCTGCAAAGGGCATGCCAAAGGTGATGCACAGGTGCAGCAAACACCCAGTCAGGACAACTTTTTGTTCTGGGCCACTAATGTGCATGGTGGCGTGAAGGGGTAATTAGTGCTGGAGATTAGGGTTAGGGTTAGGGTTAGGGTTAGGGTTAGGAGATGGAGGAAGTGTGGAGCGTAATGTGGAGTGAGGCTGCAAAGGGCATGCCAAAGGTGATGCACAGGTGCAGCAAAAACCCAGTCAGGACAACCTTTTCATCTGGGCCACTAATGTGCATGGTGGTGTGAAGGGGTAATTAGTGCTGGAGATTAGGGTTAGGGTTAGGGTTAGGGTTAGGGTTAGGAGATGGAGGAAGTGTGGAGCGTAATGTGGAGTGAGGCTGCAAAGGGCATGCCAAAGGTGATGCACAGGTGCAGGAAACACCCAGTCAGGACAACCTTTTCATCTGGGCCACTAATGTGCATGGTGGCGTGAAGGGGTAATTAGTGCTGGAGAATAGGGTTAGGGTTAGGGTTAGGGTTAGGGTTAGGAGATGGAGGAAGTGTGGAGCGTAATGTGGAGTGAGGCTGCAAAGGGCATGCCAAAGGTGATGCACAGGTGCAGCAAACACCCAGTCAGGACAAATTTTTCGTCTGGGCCACTAATGTGCCTGGTGGTGTGAAGGGGTAATTAGTGCTGGAGATTAGGGTTAGGGTTAGGGTTAGGGTTAGGAGATGGAGGAAGTGTGGAGCATAATGTGGAGTGAGGCTGCAAAGGGCATGCCAAAGGTGATGCACAGGTGCAGCAAACACCCAGTCAGGACAACTTTTTCGTGTGGGCCACTAATGTGCCTGGTGGCATCAAGGGGAAATCAGTGCTGGAGATTAGGGCTAGGGTTAGGGTTAGGGTTAGGGTTAGGGTTAGGAGATGGAGGAAGTCTGGAGTGTAATGTGGAGTGAGGCTGCAAAGGGCATGCCAAAGGTGATGCACAGGTGCAGCAAACACCCAGTCAGGACAACTTTTTGTTCTGGGCCACTAATGTGCCTGGTGGCATCAAGGGGAAATCAGTGCTGGAGATTAGGGCTAGGGTTAGGGTTAGGGTTAGGGTTAGGGTTAGGAGATGGAGGAAGTCTGGAGTGTAATGTGGAGTGAGGCTGCAAAGGGCATGCCAAAGGTGATGCACAGGTGCAGCAAACACCCAGTCAGGACAACTTTTTGTTCTGGGCCACTAATGTGCCTGGTGGTGTGAAGGGGTAATTAGTGCTGGAGATTAGGGTTAGGGTTAGGGTTAGGGTTAGGGTTAGGAGATGGAGGAAGTGTGGAGCGTAATGTGGAGTGAGGCTGCAAAGGGCATGCCAAAGGTGATGCACAGGTGCAGCAAACACCCAGTCAGGACAACCTTTTCGTCTGGGCCACTAATGTGCCTGGTGGCGTGAAGGGGTAATTAGTGCTGGAGATTAGGGTTAGGGTTAGGGTTAGGGTTAGGAGATGGAGGAAGTCTGGAGTGTAATGTGGAGTGAGGCTGCAAAGGGCATGCCAAAGGTGATGCACAGGTGCAGCAAACACCCAGTCAGGACAACTTTTTGTTCTGGGCCACTAATGTGCATGGTGGCGTGAAGGGGTAATTAGTGCTGGAGATTAGGGTTAGGGTTAGGGTTAGGGTTAGGGTTAGGAGATGGAGGAAGTCTGGAGTGTAATGTGGAGTGAGGCTGCAAAGGGCATGCCAAAGGTGATGCACAGGTGCAGCAAACACCCAGTCAGGACAACTTTTTATTCTGGGCCACTAATGTGCCTGGTGGTGTGAAGGGGTAATTAGTGCTGGAGATTAGGGTTAGGGTTAGGGTTAGGGTTAGGAGATGGAGGAGGTGGGGAGCATAATGTGGAGTGAGGCTGCAAAGGGCATGCCAAAGGTGATGCACAGGTGCAGCAAACACCCAGTCAGGACAACTTTTTGTTCTGGGCCACTAATGTGCATGGTGGTGTGAAGGGGTAATTAGTGCTGGAGATTAGGGTTAGGGTTAGGGTTAGGGTTAGGAGATGGAGGAAGTCTGGAGCATAATGTGGAGTGAGGCTGCAAAGGGCATGCCAAAGGTGATGCACAGGTGCAGGAAACACCCAGTCAGGACAACCTTTTCGTGTGGGCCACTAATGTGCCTGGTGGTGTGAAGGGGTAATTAGTGCTGGAGATTAGGGTTAGGGTTAGGGTTAGGGTTAGGAGATGGAGGAATTGTGGAGTGTAACGTGGAGTGAAGCTGCAAAGGGTATGCCAAAGGTGATGCACAGGTGCAGCAAACACCCAGTCAGGACAACTTTTTCGTCTCGGCTGTCAGTATGTCTGGTAGTGTGAGGTGCATTAGTGCTGGAGATCAGGGCTATTGTTAGGGTTAGGGTTAGGGTTAGGAGATGGAGGAAGTCTGGAGCATAATGTGGAGTGAGGCTGCAAAGGGCATGCCAAAGGTGATGCACAGGTGCAGCAAACACCCAGTCAGGACAACTTTTTGTTCTGGGCCACTAATGTGCATGGTGGTGTGAAGGGGTAATTAGTGCTGGAGATTAGGGTTAGGGTTAGGGTTAGGGTTAGGAGATGGAGGAAGTCTGGAGCATAATGTGGAGTGAGGCTGCAAAAGGCATGCCAAAGGTGATGCACAGGTGCAGCAAACACCCAGTCAGGACAACGTTTTCGTGTGGGCCACTAATGTGCCTGGTGGCATCAAGGGGAAATCAGTGCTGGTGATTAGGGTTAGGGTTAGGGTTAGGGTTAGGAGATGGAGGAGGTGGGGAGCGTAATGTGGAGTGAGGCTGCAAAGGGCATGCCAAAGGTGATGCACAGGTGCAGCAAGGCGGCAGTCAAGACAACCTTTTCATCGGGGCCACTAATGTGCATGGTGGCATCAAGGTGAAAATAGTGCTGGAGATTAGGGTTAGGGTTAGGGTTAGGGTTAGGAGATGGAGGAAGTGTGGAGTGTAATGTGGAGTGAGGCTGCAAAGGGCATGCCAAAGGTGATGCACAGGTGCAGCAAACACCCAGTCAGGACAACTTTTTGTTCTGGGCCACTAATGTGCATGGTGGCGTGAAGGGGTAATTAGTGCTGGAGATTAGGGTTAGGGTTAGGGTTAGGGTTAGGGTTAGGAGATGGAGGAAGTGTGGAGCGCAATGTGGAGTGAGGCTGCAAAGGGCATGCCAAAGGTGATGCACAGGTGCAGCAAAAACCCAGTCAGGACAACCTTTTCATCTGGGCCACTAATGTGCCTGGTGGTGTGAAGGGGTAATTAGTGCTGGAGACTAGGGTTAGGGTTAGGGTTAGGGTTAGGGTTAGGAGATGGAGGAAGTGTGGAGCGTAATGTGGAGTGAGGCTGCAAAGGGCATGCCAAAGGTGATGCACAGGTGCAGGAAACACCCAGTCAGGACAACCTTTTCATCTGGGCCACTAATGTGCATGGTGGCGTGAAGGGGTAATTAGTGCTGGAGAATAGGGTTAGGGTTAGGGTTAGGGTTAGGGTTAGGAGATGGAGGAAGTGTGGAGCGTAATGTGGAGTGAGGCTGCAAAGGGCATGCCAAAGGTGATGCACAGGTGCAGCAAACACCCAGTCAGGACAAATTTTTCGTCTGGGCCACTAATGTGCCTGGTGGTGTGAAGGGGTAATTAGTGCTGGAGATTAGGGTTAGGGTTAGGGTTAGGGTTAGGAGATGGAGGAAGTGTGGAGCATAATGTGGAGTGAGGCTGCAAAGGGCATGCCAAAGGTGATGCACAGGTGCAGCAAACACCCAGTCAGGACAACTTTTTCGTGTGGGCCACTAATGTGCCTGGTGGCATCAAGGGGAAATCAGTGCTGGAGATTAGGGCTAGGGTTAGGGTTAGGGTTAGGGTTAGGGTTAGGAGATGGAGGAAGTCTGGAGTGTAATGTGGAGTGAGGCTGCAAAGGGCATGCCAAAGGTGATGCACAGGTGCAGCAAACACCCAGTCAGGACAACTTTTTCGTCTCGGCTGTCAGTATGTCTGGTAGTGTGAGGTGCATTAGTGCTGGAGATCAGGGCTATTGTTAGGGTTAGGTTAGGGTTAGGGTTAGGAGATGGAGGAAGTCTGGAGTGTAATGTGGAGTGAGGCTGCAAAGGGCATGCCAAAGGTGATGCACAGGTGCAGCAAACACCCAGTCAGGACAACTTTTTGTTCTGGGCCACTAATGTGCATGGTGGCGTGAAGGGGTAATTACTGCTGGAGATTAGGGTTAGGGTTAGGGTTAGGGTTAGGAGATGGAGGAAGTCTGGAGCATAATGTGGAGTGAGGCTGCAAAGGGCATGCCAAAGGTGATGCACAGGTGCAGCAAACACCCAGTCAGGACAACGTTTTCGTGTGGGCCACTAATGTGCCTGGTGGCATCAAGGGGAAATCAGTGCTGGAGATTAGGGCTAGGGTTAGGGTTAGGGTTAGGGTTAGGGTTAGGAGATGGAGGAAGTCTGGAGTGTAATGTGGAGTGAGGCTGCAAATGGCATGCCAAAGGTCATGCACAGGTGCAGCAAACACCCAGTCAGGACAACTTTTTGTTCTGGGCCACTAATGTGCCTGGTGGCATCAAGGGGAAATCAGTGCTGGAGATTAGGGTTAGGGTTAGGGTTAGGGTTAGGAGATGGAGGAGGTGGGGAGCGTAATGTGGAGTGAGGCTGCAAAGGGCATGCCAAAGGTGATGCACAGGTGCAGCAAACACCCAGTCAGGACAAATTTTTCGTCTGGGCCACTAATGTGCCTGGTGGTGTGAAGGGGTAATTAGTGCTGGAGATTAGGGTTAGGGTTAGGGTTAGGGTTAGGAGATGGAGGAAGTGTGGAGCATAATGTGGAGTGAGGCTGCAAAGGGCATGCCAAAGGTGATGCACAGGTGCAGCAAACACCCAGTCAGGACAACTTTTTCGTGTGGGCCACTAATGTGCCTGGTGGCATCAAGGGGAAATCAGTGCTGGAGATTAGGGCTAGGGTTAGGGTTAGGGTTAGGGTTAGGGTTAGGAGATGGAGGAAGTCTGGAGTGTAATGTGGAGTGAGGCTGCAAAGGGCATGCCAAAGGTGATGCACAGGTGCAGCAAACACCCAGTCAGGACAACTTTTTGTTCTGGGCCACTAATGTGCCTGGTGGCATCAAGGGGAAATCAGTGCTGGAGATTAGGGCTAGGGTTAGGGTTAGGGTTAGGGTTAGGGTTAGGAGATGGAGGAAGTCTGGAGTGTAATGTGGAGTGAGGCTGCAAAGGGCATGCCAAAGGTGATGCACAGGTGCAGCAAACACCCAGTCAGGACAACTTTTTGTTCTGGGCCACTAATGTGCCTGGTGGTGTGAAGGGGTAATTAGTGCTGGAGATTAGGGTTAGGGTTAGGGTTAGGGTTAGGGTTAGGAGATGGAGGAAGTGTGGAGCGTAATGTGGAGTGAGGCTGCAAAGGGCATGCCAAAGGTGATGCACAGGTGCAGCAAACACCCAGTCAGGACAACCTTTTCGTCTGGGCCACTAATGTGCCTGGTGGCGTGAAGGGGTAATTAGTGCTGGAGATTAGGGTTAGGGTTAGGGTTAGGGTTAGGAGATGGAGGAAGTCTGGAGTGTAATGTGGAGTGAGGCTGCAAAGGGCATGCCAAAGGTGATGCACAGGTGCAGCAAACACCCAGTCAGGACAACTTTTTGTTCTGGGCCACTAATGTGCATGGTGGCGTGAAGGGGTAATTAGTGCTGGAGATTAGGGTTAGGGTTAGGGTTAGGGTTAGGGTTAGGAGATGGAGGAAGTCTGGAGTGTAATGTGGAGTGAGGCTGCAAAGGGCATGCCAAAGGTGATGCACAGGTGCAGCAAACACCCAGTCAGGACAACTTTTTATTCTGGGCCACTAATGTGCCTGGTGGTGTGAAGGGGTAATTAGTGCTGGAGATTAGGGTTAGGGTTAGGGTTAGGGTTAGGAGATGGAGGAGGTGGGGAGCATAATGTGGAGTGAGGCTGCAAAGGGCATGCCAAAGGTGATGCACAGGTGCAGCAAACACCCAGTCAGGACAACTTTTTGTTCTGGGCCACTAATGTGCATGGTGGTGTGAAGGGGTAATTAGTGCTGGAGATTAGGGTTAGGGTTAGGGTTAGGGTTAGGAGATGGAGGAAGTCTGGAGCATAATGTGGAGTGAGGCTGCAAAGGGCATGCCAAAGGTGATGCACAGGTGCAGGAAACACCCAGTCAGGACAACCTTTTCGTCTGGGCCACTAATGTGCCTGGTGGTGTGAAGGGGTAATTAGTGCTGGAGATTAGGGTTAGGGTTAGGGTTAGGGTTAGGAGATGGAGGAATTGTGGAGTGTAACGTGGAGTGAGGCTGCAAAGGGCATGCCAAAGGTGATGCACAGGTGCAGCAAACACCCAGTCAGGACAACTTTTTCGTCTCGGCTGTCAGTATGTCTGGTAGTGTGAGGTGCATTAGTGCTGGAGATCAGGGCTATTGTTAGGGTTAGGGTTAGGGTTAGGAGATGGAGGAAGTCTGGAGCATAATGTGGAGTGAGGCTGCAAAGGGCATGCCAAAGGTGATGCACAGGTGCAGCAAACACCCAGTCAGGAC
>NC_084663.1:34261665-34264165 GCF_028389875.1 Rhea pennata
GTAATTAGTGCTGGAGATTAGGGTTAGGGTTAGGGTTAGGGTTAGGAGATGGAGGAAGTGTGGAGTGTAATGTGGAGTGAGGCTGCAAAGGGTATGCCAAAGGTGATGCACAGGTGCAACAAACACCCAGTCAGGACAACTTTTTCGTCTCGGCTGTCAGTATGTCTGGTGGTGTGAGGTGCATTAGTGCTGGAGATTAGGGCTATTGTTAGGGTTAGGGTTAGGGTTAGGAGATGGAGGAAGTCTGGAGTGTAAGGTGGAGTGAGGCTGCAAAGGGCATGCCAAAGGTGATGCACAGGTGCAGCAAACACCCAGTCAGGACAACTTTTTGTTCTGGGCCACTAATGTGCATGGTGGCGTGAAGGGGTAATTAGTGCTGGAGATTAGGGTTAGGGTTAGGGTTAGGGTTAGGAGATGGAGGAAGTGTGGAGCATAATGTGGAGTGAGGCTGCAAAGGGCATGCCAAAGGTGATGCACAGGTGAAGCAAACACCCAGTCAGGACAACTTTTTGTTCTGGGCCACTAATGTGCATGGTGGCGTGAAGGGGTAATTAGTGCTGGAGATTAGGGTTAGGGTTAGGGTTAGGGTTAGGAGATGGAGGAAGTGTGGAGCATAATGTGGAGTGAGGCTGCAAAGGGCATGCCAAAGGTGATGCACAGGTGCAGCAAACACCCAGTCAGGACAAATTTTTCGTCTGGGCCACTAATGTGCCTGGTGGTGTGAAGGGGTAATTAGTGCTGGAGATTAGGGTTAGGGTTAGGGTTAGGGTTAGGAGATGGAGGAAGTGTGGAGCATAATGTGGAGTGAGGCTGCAAAGGGCATGCCAAAGGTGATGCACAGGTGAAGCAAACACCCAGTCAGGACAACTTTTTCGTGTGGGCCACTAATGTGCCTGGTGGCATCAAGGGGAAATCAGTGCTGGAGATTAGGGCTAGGGTTAGGGTTAGGGTTAGGGTTAGGGTTAGGAGATGGAGGAAGTCTGGAGTGTAATGTGGAGTGAGGCTGCAAAGGGCATGCCAAAGGTGATGCACAGGTGCAGCAAACACCCAGTCAGGACAACTTTTTGTTCTGGGCCACTAATGTGCCTGGTGGCATCAAGGGGAAATCAGTGCTGGAGATTAGGGCTAGGGTTAGGGTTAGGGTTAGGGTTAGGGTTAGGAGATGGAGGAAGTCTGGAGCGTAATGTGGAGTGAGGCTGCAAAGGGCATGCCAAAGGTGATGCACAGGTGCAGCAAACACCCAGTCAGGACAACCTTTTCGTCTGGGCCACTAATGTGCCTGGTGGTGTGAAGGGGTAATTAGTGCTGGAGATTAGGGTTAGGGTTAGGGTTAGGGTTAGGAGATGGAGGAAGTGTGGAGCGTAATGTGGAGTGAGGCTGCAAAGGGCATGCCAAAGGTGATGCACAGGTGCAGCAAACACCCAGTCAGGACAACTTTTTGTTCTGGGCCACTAATGTGCATGGTGGCGTGAAGGGGTAATTAGTGCTGGAGATTAGGGTTAGGGTTAGGGTTAGGGTTAGGGTTAGGAGATGGAGGAAGTCTGGAGCATAATGTGGAGTGAGGCTGCAAAGGGCATGCCAAAGGTGATGCACAGGTGCAGCAAACACCCAGTCAGGACAACTTTTTGTTCTGGGCCACTAATGTGCCTGGTGGCATCAAGGGGAAATCAGTGCTGGAGATTAGGGCTAGGGTTAGGGTTAGGGTTAGGGTTAGGGTTAGGAGATGGAGGAAGTCTGGAGTGTAATGTGGAGTGAGGCTGCAAAGGGCATGCCAAAGGTGATGCACAGGTGCAGCAAACACCCAGTCAGGACAACTTTTTGTTCTGGGCCACTAATGTGCCTGGTGGTGTGAAGGGGTAATTAGTGCTGGAGATTAGGGTTAGGGTTAGGGTTAGGGTTAGGGTTAGGAGATGGAGGAAGTGTGGAGCGTAATGTGGAGTGAGGCTGCAAAGGGCATGCCAAAGGTGATGCACAGGTGCAGCAAGGCGCCAGTCAAGACAACATTTTCATCGGGGCCACTAATGTGCATGGTGGCATCAAGGTGAAAATAGTGCTGGAGATTAGGGTTAGGGTTAGGGTTAGGGTTAGGAGATGGAGGAAGTGTGGAGCGTAATGTGGAGTGAGGCTGCAAAGGGCATGCCAAAGGTGATGCACAGGTGCAGCAAACACCCAGTCAGGACAACTTTTTGTTCTGGGCCACTAATGTGCCTGGTGGTGTGAAGGGGAAATTAGTGCTGGAGATTAGGGTTAGGGTTAGGGTTAGGGTTAGGAGATGGAGGAAGTCTGGAGCATAATGTGGAGTGAGGCTGCAAAGGGTATGCCAAAGGTGATGCACAGGTGCAGCAAACACCCAGTCAGGACAACTTTTTCGTGTGGGCCACTAATGTGCCTCGTGGCATCAAGGGGAAATCAGTGCTGGAGATTAGGGCTAGGGTTAGGGTTAGGGTTAGGGTTAGGGTTAGGAGATGGAGGAAGTCTGGAGTGTAATGTGGAGTGAGGC
>NC_084663.1:34409165-34411665 GCF_028389875.1 Rhea pennata
GGCATGCCAAAGGTGATGCACAGGTGCAGCAAACACCCAGTCAGGACAACTTTTTGTTCTGGGCCACTAATGTGCCTGGTGGTGTGAAGGGGTAATTAGTGCTGGAGATTAGGGTTAGGGTTAGGGTTAGGGTTAGGGTTAGGAGATGGAGGAAGTCTGGAGCGTAATGTGGAGTGAGGCTGCAAAGGGCATGCCAAAGGTGATGCACAGGTGCAGCAAACACCCAGTCAGGACAACCTTTTCGTCTGGGCCACTAATGTGCCTGGTGCTGTGAAGGGGTAATTAGTGCTGGAGATTAGGGTAGGGTTAGGGTAGGGTTAGGAGATGGAGGAAGTGTGGAGCGTAATGTGGAGTGAGGCTGCAAAGGGCATGCCAAAGGTCATGCACAGGTACAGCAAAGAGCCAGTCAGGACAACTTTTTTTGTCACGACTGTCAGTATGTCTGGTGGCGTGAGGTGCATTAGTGCTAGAGATTAGGGCTAGGGTTAGGGTTAGGGTTAGGAGATGGAGGAAGTCTGGAGTGTAATGTGGAGTGAGGCTGCAAAGGGCATGCCAAAGGTGATGCACAGGTGCAGCAAACACCCATTCAGGACAACTTTTTGTTCTGGGCCACTAATGTGCCTTTTGGTGTGAAGGGGTAATTAGTGCTGGAGATTAGGGTTAGGGTTAGGGTTAGGGTTAGGGTTAGGAGATGGAGGAAGTGTGGAGCGTAATGTGGAGTGAGGCTGCAAAGGGCATGCCAAAGGTCATGCACAGGTGCAGCAAACACCCAGTCAGGACAACTTTTTTGTCCCGGCTGTCAGTATGTCTGGTGGCGTGAGGTGCATTAGTGCTAGAGATTAGGGTTAGGGTTAGGGTTAGGGTTAGGAGATGGAGGAAGTGTGGAGCGTAATGTGGAGTGAGGCTGCAAAGGGCATGCCAAAGGTGATGCACAGGTGCAGCAAACACACAGTCAGGACAACTTTTTCGTGTGGGCCACTAATGTGCCTCGTGGCATCAAGGGGAAATCAGTGCTGGAGATTAGGGCTAGGGTTAGGGTTAGGGTTAGGGTTAGGGTTAGGAGATGGAGGAAGTGTGGAGCGTAAAGTGGAGTGAGGCTGCAAAGGGCATGCCAAAGGTGATGCACAGGTGCAGCAAACACCCAGTCAGGACAACCTTTTCATCTGGGCCACTAATGTGCCTGGTGGCGTGAAGGGGTAATTAGTGCTGGAGATTAGGGTTAGGGTTAGGGTTAGGGTTAGGAGATGGAGGAAGTGTGGAGCGTAATGTGGAGTGAGGCTGCAAAGGGCATGCCAAAGGTGATGCACAGGTGCAGCAAACACCCAGTCAAGACAACTTTTTGGTCTGGGCCACTAATGTGCCTTGTGGCATCAAGGGAAAATTAGTGCTGGAGATTAGGGTTAGGGTTAGGGTTAGGGTTAGGAGATGGAGGAAGTGTGGAGCGTAATGTGGAGTGAGGCTGCAAAGGGCATGCCAAAGGTGATGCACAGGTGCAGCAAACACCCAGTCAGGACAACCTTTTCATCTGGGCCACTAATGTGCCTGGTGGTGTGAAGGGGTAATTAGTGCTGGAGATTAGGGTTAGGGTTAGGGTTAGGGTTAGGAGATGGAGGAAGTGTGGAGCGTAATGTGGAGTGAGGCTGCAAAGGGCATGCCAAAGGTGATGCACAGGTGCAGGAAACACCCAGTCAAGACAACCTTTTCATCGGGGCCACTAATGTGCATGGTGGCATCAAGGGGAAAATAGTGCTGGAGATTAGGGTTAGGGTTAGGGTTAGGGTTAGGGTTAGGAGATGGAGGAAGTGTGGAGCGTAATGTGGAGTGAGGCTGCAAAGGGCATGCCAAAGGTGATGCACAGGTGCAGCAAACACCCAGTCAGGACAACCTTTTCGTCTGGGCCACTAATGTGCCTGGTGGTGTGAAGGGGTAATTAGTGCTGGAGATTAGGGTTAGGGTTAGGGTTAGGGTTAGGAGATGGAGGAAGTGTGGAGTGTAATGTGGAGTGAGGCTGCAAAGGGCATGCCAAAGGTCATGCACAGGTACAGCAAACAGCCAGTCAGGACAACTTTTTTGTCCCGGCTGTCAGTATGTCTGGTGGCGTGAGGTGCATTAGTGCTAGAGATTAGGGCTAGGGTTAGGGTTAGGGTTAGGAGATGGAGGAAGTCTGGAGCGTAATGTGGAGTGAGGCTGCAAAGGGCATGCCAAAGGTGATGCACATGTGCAGCAAACACACAGTCAGGACAACTTTTTCGTGTGGGCCACTAATGTGCCTGGTGGCATCAAGGGGAAATCAGTGCTGGAGATTAGGGCTAGGGTTAGGGTTAGGGTTAGGGTTAGGGTTAGGAGATGGAGGAAGTCTGGAGTGTAATGTGGAGTGAGGCTGCAAAGGGCATGCCAAAGGTGATGCACAGGTGCAGCAAACACCCATTCAGGACAACTTTTTGTTCTGGGCCACTAATGTGCCTTTTGGTGTGAAGGGGTAATTAGTGCTGGAGATTAG
>NC_084663.1:34416665-34419165 GCF_028389875.1 Rhea pennata
AATGTGGAGTGAGGCTGCAAAGGGCATGCCAAAGGTGATGCACAGGTGCAGCAAACACCCAGTCAAGACAACTTTTTGGTCTGGGCCACTAATGTGCCTGGTGGCATCAAGGGAAAATTAGTGCTGGAGATTAGGGTTAGGATTAGGGTTAGGGTTAGGAGATGGAGGAAGTGTGGAGCGTAATGTGGAGTGAGGCTGCAAAGGGCATGCCAAAGGTGATGCACAGGTGCAGCAAACACCCAGTCAGGACAACCTTTTCATCGGGGCCACTAATGTGCCTGGTGGCATCAAGGGGAAAATAGTGCTGGAGATTAGGGTTAGGGTTAGGGTTAGGGTTAGGAGATGGAGGAAATGTGGAGCGTAATGTGGAGTGAGGCTGCAAAGGGCATGCCAAAGGTCATGCACAGGTGCAGCAAACACACAGTCAGGACAACCTTTTCGTCTGGGCCACTAATGTGCCTGGTGGCGTGAAGGGGTAATTAGTGCTGGAGATTAGGGTTAGGGTTAGGGTTAGGAGATGGAGGAAGTGTGGAGCGTAATGCGGAGTGAGGCTGCAAAGGGCATGCCAAAGGTGATGCACAGGTGCAGCAAACACCCAGTCAGGACAACCTTTTCGTCTGGGCCACTAATGTGCCTGGTGGTGTGAAGGGGTAATTAGTGCTGGAGATTAGGGTTAGGGTTAGTGTTAGGGTTAGGAGATGGAGGAAGTGTGGAGCGTAATGTGGAGTGAGGCTGCAAAGGGCATGCCAAAGGTGATGCACAGGTGCAGCTAACACCCAGTCAGGACAACTTTTTGGTCTGGGCCACTAATGTGCCTGGTGGCGTGAAGGGGAAATTAGTGCTGGAGATTAGGGTTAGGGTTAGGGTTAGGGTTAGGGTTAGGAGATGGAGGAAGTGTGGAGCGTAATGTGGAGTGAGGCTGCAAAGGGCATGCCAAAGGTGATGCACAGGTGCAGGAAACACACAGTCAAGACAACTTTTTGGTCTGGGCCACTAATGTGCCTTGTGGCATCAAGGGAAAATTAGTGCTGGAGATTAGGGTTAGGGTTAGGGTTAGGGTTAGGAGATGGAGGAAGTGTGGAGCGTAATGTGGAGTGAGGCTGCAAAGGGCATGCCAAAGGTGATGCACAGGTGCAGCAAACACCCAGTCAGGACAACCTTTTCGTCTGGGCCACTAATGTGCCTGGTGGTGTGAAGGCGTAATTAGTGCTGGAGATTGGGGTTAGGGTTAGGGTTAGGGTTAGGAGATGGAGGAAGTGTGGAGCGTAATGTGGAGTGAGGCTGCAAAGGGCATGCCAAAGGTGATGCACAGGCGCAGCAAACACCCAGTCAGGACAACTTTTTCGTCTGGGGCACTAATGTGCCTGGTGGTGTGAAGGGGTAATTAGTGCTGGAGATTACTGTTAGGGTTAGGGTTAGGGTTAGGTTTAGGAGATAGAGGAAGTCTGGAGCATAATGTGGAGTGAGGCTGCAAAGGGCATGCCAAAGGTGATGCACAGGTGTAGCAAGGCGCCAGTCAGGACAACTTTTTCGTGTGGCCAGTAATGTGCCTGGTGGCATCAAGGGGAAATCAGTGCTGGAGATTAGGGCTAGGGTTAGGGTTAGGGTTAGGGTTAGGGTTAGGAGATGGAGGAAGTCTGGAGCATAATGTGGAGTGAGGCTGCAAAGGGCATGCCAAAGGTGATGCACAGGTGCAGCAAACACCCAGTCAGGACAACCTTTTCGTCTGGGCCACTAATGTGCCTGGTGGTGTGAAGGGGTAATTAGTGCTGGAGATTAGGGTTACGGTTAGGGTTAGGGTTAGGGTTAGGAGATGGAGGAAGTGTGGAGCGTAATGTGGAGTGAGGCTGCAAAGGGCATGCCAAAGGTGATGCACAGATGCAGCAAACACCCAGTCAGGACAACCTTTTTGTCCCGGCTGTCAGTATGTCTGGTGGCGTGAGGTGCATTAGTGCTGGAGATTAGGGCTATTGTTAGGGTTAGGGTTAGGGTTAGGAGATGGAGGAAGTGTGGAGTGTAATGTGGAGTGAGGCTGCAAAGGGCATGCCAAAGGTGATGCACAGGTGCAGGAAACACCCAGTCAGGACAACCTTTTCGTCTGGGCCACTAATGTGCCTGGTGGTGTGAAGGGGAAATCAGTGCTAGGGATTAGGGTTAGGGTTAGGGTTAGGGTTAGGAGATGGAGGAAGTCTGGAGCATAATGTGGAGTGAGGCTGCAAAGGGCATGCCAAAGGTGATGCACAGGTGCAGCAAACACCCAGTCAGGACAACTTTTTCGTGTGGGCCACTAATGTGCCTGGTGGCATCAAGGGGAAATCAGTGCTGGAGATTAGGGCTAGGGTTAGGGTTAGGGTTAGGGTTAGGAGATGGAGGAAGTCTGGAGCGTAATGTGGAGTGAGGCTGCAAAGGGCATGCCAAAGGTGATGCACAGGTGCAGCAAACACCCAGTCAGGACAACTTTTTCGTATCAGCTGTCTGTATGTCTGGTGGCGTGAAGTGC
>NC_084663.1:34424165-34429165 GCF_028389875.1 Rhea pennata
ATTAGGATTAGGGTTAGGGTTAGGGTTAGGGTTAGGGTGAGGAGATGGAGGAAGTGTGGAGCGTAATGTGGAGTGAGGCTGCAAAGGGCATGCCAAAGGTGATGCACAGATGCAGCAAGGTGCCAGTCAAGACAACTTTTTCAAGTGGGCCACTAATGTGCCTGGTGGCATCAAGGGGAAATTAGTGCTGGAGATTAGGGTTAGGGTTAGGGTTAGGGTTAGGGTTAGGAGATGGAGGAAGTGTGGAGCGTAATGTGGAGTGAGGCTGCAAAGGGCATGCCAAAGGTGATGCACAGGTGCAGCAAACACCCAGTCAGGAGAACTTTTTCATCTGGGCCACTAATGTGCCTGGTGGCATCAAGGGAAAATTAGTGCTGGAGATTAGGGTTAGGGTTAGGGTTAGGGTTAGGGTTAGGAGATGGAGGAAGTGTGGAGCGTAATGTGGAGTGAGGCTGCAAAGGGCATGCCAAAGGTGATGCACAGGTGCAGCAAACACCCAGTCAGGACAACCTTTTCGTCTCGGCTGTCAGTATGTCTGGTGGCGTGAGGTGCATTAGTGCTAGAGATTAGGGCTAGGGTTAGGGTTAGGGTTAGGAGATGGAGGAAGTGTGGAGCGTAATGTGGAGTGAGGCTGCAAAGGGCATGCCAAAGGTGATGCAGAGGTGCAGCAAACACCCAGTCAGGACAACTTTTTGGTCTGGGCCACTAATGTGCCTGGTGGCGTGAAGGGGAAATTAGTGCTGGAGATTAGGGCTAGGGTTAGGGTTAGGGTTAGGGTTAGGGTGAGGAGATGGAGGAAGTGTGGAGCGTAATGTGGAGTGAGGCTGCAAAGGGCATGCCAAAGGTGATGCACAGGTGCAGCAAACACCCAGTCAGGACAACTTTTTCGTATCAGCTCTCTGTATGTCTGGTGGCGTGAGGTGCATTAGTGCTGGAGATTATGGTTAGGGTTAGGGTTAGGGTTAGGAGATGGAGGAAGTGTGGAGCGTAATGTAGAGTGAGGCTGCAAAGGGCATGCCAAAGGTGATGTACAGGTGCAGTAAACACCCAGTCAGGACAACTTTTTCATCTGGGCCACTAATGTGCCTGGTGGCATCAAGGGAAAATTAGTGCTGGAGATTAGGGTTAGGGTTAGAGTTAGGGTTACGGTTAGGAGATGGAGGAAGTGTGGAGTGTAATGTGGAGTGAGGCTGCAAAGGGCATGCCAAAGGTGATGCACAGGTGCAGAAAACACCTAGTCAGGACAACTTTTTTGTCTCGGCTGTCAGTATGTCTGGTGGCGTGAGGTGCATTAGTGCTAGAGATTAGGGCTAGGGTTAGGGTTAGGGTTAGGAGATTGAGGAAGTGTGGAGTGTAATGTGGAGTGAGGCTGCAAAGGGCATGCCAAAGGTGATGCACAGGTGCAGCAAACACCCATTCAGGACAACTTTTTGGTCTGGGCCACTAATGTGCCTGGTGGCGTGAAGGGGAAATTAGTGCTGGAGATTAGGGCTAGGGTTAGGGTTAGGGTTAGGGTTAGGGTGAGGAGATGGAGGAAGTGTGGAGCGTAATGTGGAGTGAGGCTGCAAAGGGCATGCCAAAGGTGATGCACAGGTGCAGCAAGGAGCCAGTCAGGACAACTTTTTTCTCTCGGCTGTCAGTATGTCCGGTGGCATGAGGTGCATTAGTGCTGGAGATTAGGGCTATTGTTAGGGTTAGGGCTAGGGTTAGGGTTAGGAGATGGAGGAAGTCTGGAGTGTAATGTGGAGTGAGGCTGCAAAGGGCATGCCAAAGGTGATGCACAGGTGCAGCAAACAGCCAGTCAGGACAACTTTTTCGTCTGGGCCACTAATGTGCCTGGTGGCGTGAAGGGGAAATTAGTGCTGGAGATTAGGGCTAGGGTTAGGGTTAGGGTTAGGGTTAGGAGATGGAGGAAGTGTGGAGCGTAATGTGGAGTGAGGCTGCAAAGGGCATGCCAAAGGTGATGCACAGGTGCAGCAAGGAGCCAGTCAGGACAACTTTTTCATCTCGGCTGTCAGTATGTCTGGTGGCGTGAGGTGCATTAGTGCTGGAGATTAGGGCTATTGTTAGGGTTAGGGTTAGGGTTAGGGTTAGGAGCTGGAGGAATTCTGGAGCGTAATGTGGATTGAGGCTGCAAAGGGCATGCCAAAGGTGATGCACAGGTGCAGCAAACACCCAGTCAGGACAACTTTTTGTTCTGGGCCACTAATGTGCATGGTGGCATCAAGGGTAAAATAGTGCTGGAGATTAGGGCTTGGGTTAGGGTTAGGGTTAGGAGATGGAGGAAGTGTGGAGCGTAATGTGGAGTGAGGCTGCAAAGGGCATGCCAAAGGTGATGCACAGGTGCAGCAAACACCCAGTCAGGACAACTTCTTTGTCTCGGCTGTCAGTATGTCTGGTGGCGTGAGGTGCATTAGTGCTGGAGATTAGGGGTATTGTTAGGGTTAGGGTTAGGGTTAGGGTTAGGAGATGGAGGAAGTGTGGAGCGTAATGTGGAGTGAGGCTGCAAAGGGCATGCCAAAGGTGATGCACAGGTGCAGCAAGGAGCCAATCTGGACAACTTTTTCGTCTCGGCTGTCAGTATGTCTGGTGGCGTGAGGTGCATTAGTGCTGGAGATTAGGGCTATTGTTAGGGTTAGGGTTAGAGTTAGGGTTAAGAGATGGAGGAAGTCTGGAGCGTAATGTGGAGTGAGGCTGCAAAGGGCATGCCAAAGTTGATGCACAGGTGCAGCAAACAGCCAGTCAGGACAACTTTTTCGTGTGGCCACTAATGTGCCTGGTGGCGTGAAGGGGAAATTAGTGCTGGAGATTAGGGCTAGGGTTAGGGTTAGGGTTAGGGTTAGGGTTAGGAGATGGAGGAAGTCTGGAGCGTAATGTGGAGTGAGGCTGCAAAGGTCATGCCAAAGGTGATGCACAGGTGCAGCAAGGAGCCAGTCAGGACAAGTTTTTCGTCTCGGCTGTCAGTATTTCTGGTGGCGTGAGGAGCATTAGTGCTGGAGATTAGGGCTATTATTAGGGTTAGGGTTAGGGTTTGGAGCTGGAGGAAGTCTGGAGTGTAACGTGAAGTGAGGCTGCAAAGGGCATGCCAAAGGTGATGCACAGGTGCAGCAAACACCCAGTCAGGACAACTTTTTCGTCTCGGCTGTCAGTATGTCTGGTGGCGTGATGTGCATTAGTGCTGGAGATTAGGGCTAGGGTTAGGGTTAGGGTTAGGGTTAGGGTTAGGAGATGGAGGAAGTGTGGAGCGTAATGTGGAGTGAGGCTGCAAAGGGCATGCCAAAGGTGATGCACAGGTGCAGCAAACACACAGTCAGGACAACTTTTTCAAGTGGGCCACTAATGTGCCTGGTGGCGTGAAGGGGAAATTAGTGCTGGAGATTAGGGCTAGGGTTATGGTTAGGGTTAGGGTTAGGGTTAGGAGATGGAGGAAGTGTGGAGCGTAATGTGGAGTGTGGCTGCAAAGGGCATGCCAAAGGTGATGCACAGGTGCAGCAAGGAGCCAGTGAGGAAAAGTTTTTCGTCTCGGCTGTCAGTATGTCTGGTGGCGTGAGGAGCATTAGTGCTGGAGATTAGGGCTATTGTTAGGGTTAGGGTTAGGGTTAGGAGATGGAGGAAGTCTGGAGCGTAATGTGGATTGAGGCTGCAAAGGGCATGCCAAAGGTGATGCACAGGTGCAGTAAACACCCAGTCAGGACAACTTTTTGGTCTGGGCCACTAATGTGCCTGGTGGCATCAAGGGAAAATTAGTGCTGGAGATTAGGGCTATTGTTAGGGTTAGGGTTAGGGTTAGGGTTAGGAGATGGAGGAAGTGTGGAGCGTAATGTGGAGTGAGGCTGCAAAGGGCATGCCAAAGGTGATGCACAGGTTCAGCAAACACCCAGTCAGGACAACTTTTTCGTCTCGGCTGTCAGTATGTCTGGTGGCGTGAGGTGCATTAGTGCTGGAGATTAGGGCTAGGGTTAGGGTTAGGGTTAGGGTTAGGGTTAGGAGATGGAGGAAGTCTGGAGTGTAACGTGGAGTGAGGCTGCAAAGGGCATGCCAAAGGTGATGTACAGGTGTAGCAAACACCCAGTAAAGACAACTTTTTCGTCTGCCCTAGTAATGTGCCTGGTGGCATCAAGGGAAAATTAGTGCTGGAGATTAGGGTTAGGGTTAGGGTTAGGGTTAGGAGATGGAGGAAGTGTGAAGCATGATGTGGAGTGAGGCTGCAAAGGGCATGCCAAAGGTGATGCACAGGTGCAGCAAGGCGCCAGTCAAGACAACTTTTTCAAGTGGGCCACTAATGTGCCTGGTGGCGTGAAGGGGAAATTAGTGCTGGAGATTAGGGTTAGAGTTAGGGTTAGGGTTAGGAGATGGAGGAAGTGTGGAGCGTAATGTGGAGTGAGGCTGCAAAGGGCATGCCAAAGGTGATGCACAGGTGCAGCAAGGAGCCAGTCAGGACAACTTTTTCGTCTTGGCTGTCAGTATGTCTGGTGGCGTGAGGTGCATTAGTGCTGGAGATTAGGGCTATTGTTAGGGTTAGGGTTAGGGTTAGAGTTAGGAGCTGGAGGAATTCTGGAGCGTAATGTGGAGTGAGGCTGCAAAGGGCATGCCAAAGGTGATGCACAGGTGCAGCAAACACCCAGTCAGGACAACTTTTTGTTCTGGGCCACTAATGTGCATGGTGGCATCAAGGGTAAAATAGTGCTGGAGATTAGGGCTTGGGTTAGGGTTAGGGTTACGGTTAGGAGATGGAGGAAGTGTGGAGTGTAATGTGGAGTGAGGCTGCAAAGGGCATGCCAAAGGTGATGCACAGGTGCAGAAAACACCTAGTCAGGACAACTTTTTTGTCTCGGCTGTCAGTATGTCTGGTGGCGTGAGGTGCATTAGTGCTAGAGATTAGGGCTAGGGTTAGGGTTAGGGTTAGGAGATTGAGGAAGTGTGGAGTGTAATGTGGAGTGAGGCTGCAAAGGGCATGCCAAAGGTGATGCACAGGTGCAGCAAACACCCATTCAGGACAA
>NC_084663.1:38627566-38747492 GCF_028389875.1 Rhea pennata
AACCAGGCAAGGGCTGATGCACTGAGGCTAATGGGTTTCTTCCTACCAAATTAGTAGCTTTTGAATTCGGGCTGCATATGATGAAAGTCATGCCCTGTCCTGGCTTGGAGTTCAATTCAGTCTTCAGCCTACTTTCTCAGTAAGTACTTGGGAGAGATCAATTTTCCTGCTGTCTTCTGGCAGGTTAGAACTCAGAGATTAATATGTAAATTATTTTTGTTCTTTTTATTTGCTTTAGGTGAATTATGTTTAACCTATTGGCATTCTCTGTATTTCACGACGTCATACTCATCCATTTCAAGGATGTAGCTTATTTGCTGACAGAATAATCAAATCCATACTGCTCTGTAATAAGGGTGAGTGAAGGGAAGGATGTGGCTGTGCAGCTGTGATGAGTTATCAGGGCTTGGGTCTCCACAGACTTGTTCTCCTGGATTTGGCAATGTAATGCAAGGTTTTCCATTGCATTTCCCAAATGGCGCTTTTCCACTGCTGTCATTGCAGCTGTTTCATAGAGGGTTCCAGTTGTTTTAGCATTTATTTTGTAATTTCTTCACTAACGCTCAAGGCACTTCTGCCTACGGAGACGAACACGACAGGTCTGAATTTGTAGGGGAAGGTATAAAGTCGACACTAGTAACTTGTTTCTCCCACACAAATTCAGTATAGGTGTCCCCATCTGAACTAGTCATCTGGGCTCCTTCTGGAGAAAAACCCTCACTGATGTGAATGTCTGATTCACCCACCCTAAAGCAAGTGCTTAAAATAGAACTAATGAATTGCTCCCTGAAGTGTGCCTATTTGCTTCCCTTGAGCATCAAGGGAGCTGGGATGTCAAGGCAGCTGTCGACATCTTGACTATCAATGTCTGAAGTTAGGCAACTTAAGTCCCATTTGCGTAATGTTTTAAGACAAAACTTAGGTTTTCTTAGCACTAAATCTTAAGGGAGGAAGGAACAGAAATAAAATATTATGAAGATATTATTTGAATAGAAACAGTATAACGCACAGAAGGAATTGGAATTAACATGTTTTCCATGATCATACTGATTATTCTATTTACATTTTGCAATTCTGTGTTTTTTCTGAGTATTTAAGCTATAAGTTTTAGGGCACAGCCTGCATACAGCTGTTTTGATACACTGGCAGAACTAATAGAGATTCATTTTTGTTGGTCTTCTTTTAGGACTCATGAAACCTGTATATTTTATTGCAGCAAGCTACTCTACAGAGAGGGTTGTTATCCAATAAACAAACACAGCCTGGAAGAAATAAGATTTAAAATGTTTCTTTGCTGAAGCTATTTTTAGGCATTCTTATCTATGCATAGAAAATGTGTAATGGCCAATCTTCACTTGTCTTCATGAAGAAAGGCAGGAGAAATGATTCAAACCATTGATTCAAACCATTTGATATACAATCAAATATAAATAAACCTATAAATCTGATTTCTAGTAATTGAATTAAAAATAATGAGCTAAACTTTTTCTACCGACTCTCCCTAAAGAATCAATCCATATATGCATGGCTGTCAAGGCAGTAAAGTTAAAGAAATACCTGTAAAGAAAACTCCCCCTCCCAAAGAAAAACAAAATAAAAAAATCAAACTTTTTTTAGAATCCATATTTGTATTTTTTAAACAGTTTTTTGTTAGATAATACATGAGATGGGATATTCAGGCTGTTTTAGTCTTAGGATGGGAAAGATGCTGTTGCCACCAGTAAGTAGGAAGTGGTGTAGCATTTGCATGGAAAAGCTCCTTCTAATCCTAGTTTTAGTCTTGCAACAAGACTTCCATCAGAATGATGAGAAAAAATCTTTTAATAAAGGATAATTCTTGGTAGTTCTTTGTTTATCTCTTTCTCATACACAAGAGAAGAAGACAAACTGAGAGCTACAGGTCACTGTGACACTAAAACCATGCTGTTGCAACTTCTATAAAAATAGTAAGTCAATAAATTGTTTTCATTGTACCAAAAAAAAAGTATATTTTTCAACTCCTGTAATTATTTTTTTCTTAGAGCAACCTTGGAATATGAAAGGCATATTTCAGTTTCCCAGTTCTGGCAAAGGTCTGGGAAACAAGTGGTGGAAATCAAAGAAATCCAATATGACTTGGAAGACAAGGACTGTCTGGCTCTTCTGCAGAAGTGCTTTGTAGGAGCCACATCCGAGGTGTGTTTGACATGGTCTGTAACATATAGCAGCTTTGCTCTAATTCCATGAAGTAGATGTAGGGAAAAACACTCCACTACAAAATATTGCAGGCCAACCAATAAAAAGAAAGTCAGTTCTTGGAATGTGTTATGAGAGGACGGTCCTATGGCAGCGGATTTCTACTTTAACTTGCTCCAAGAGAGGAAAGCCAAGTATTTTCTCTTACATCTAGTTTCCTGAATTAAAGATCACCAGAGGCTTTTGAAGGAGTGTGAGTCAGTTGTTTCACTTGAGGGCACTAGGCACATTCAAAGTAGAAATGAAGGGAAACTGTCTCTTTAATATGCTTTGGGGATAAATACAAACTAAAAGGAAAAGTCATGCTCATCCACCCATCAGCTTCAAATGAAATATGAACAAGAATTGTCAGCCTTTACATTCTTCAACTTTCTTATACATTTTTAATATTAGCATGCGTAACAGTGTACACATGCACACACATCTAGATAACAAACATGTAAAATTGTGCACTTCATGAGTATATGTGTACATGTTCGCATGAAATTTAGGAGTCTGTATAAACAGCATGGATCACTCTGTTAATCTATAAAAATAATCCATGCTGAGTCTACTCAGATTCCACCTAAAGCGTTCACTGCATTTCCTTTGAATCAGCATGAATGCATGAAGAGACCTGGAAATCGAGATGAGTAAATGGTCACTTGCCAGTGAATGATCATTTTCTTGTGATCTATGACAATCAGGAGAAACTAATGCTGAGATCAAAGAATCATTAATTTAAATGGAAAGGAAAAAGTAAAGAAGCTTCATAGAAATTGCAAACTGCTTAACCAGGGCGTTGCTCCTAAAATCTGTCTGCGCTCTTATAAAATAATCTTATTAGCATAACACATCTGGAATATACCCCCCAGAGCTTCTGGCTAATGCTATCACAGGTAGAAACAGCACTTCAGTGAACTTAGATTTCTAAATCTGCTTGTTGCGTAGAGATGCATGGATGTTACTTAGTATTTACAATCTGTGTCACAGTGGTAACAAGAGTTAATTATGTCTTATTATTGCTGAGTGGTGAACCTTTTCATTGTGATAAAACATTGAGCAAGTTATTAAGAAGAAAATAATGGCTCTTAGTAATCCTACCTATGGTAATGCTTGGCAGTGGCTGTAAAACTCAGCACCGCCCCTGTATCAGTGATCCTGGTGATTACTTACCCGTAGCACTTGAGGTGCACCGTGCTTCTAGGGATGAATAAAAACCTGGGGCGAGCCAATGATCCCAATCAGTCTGTTAGCTGTGGTCAGGCGGTGGGAGCTCACGGAGGCTGTCGCTGTAGTTGCAAGGAGAGAAAAAGGAGAAACAGGTACATTGGTATCTGTGCCACACAGAGAGCAGTTCAAGGCTCCCGTAAATATTGAATCAATACTCGTTAGGCCTCCATTTGGCAAAGAACTTAAGCATGTGCTTAACTTCAAGTAAATGAATAATGTACGTCAGCCAACTCAAAATGTTATTGGAAAGCACCATAAGCATTTCAGTATTTCCAGTCATCTTGGCAGGATTTTTATACTTTTTTTGTATTTTTTTCTTATGTACTCTCTTTATATCTTCTTTATTTCTTAAACTAAAGCATGTGAGTGACAGTTTTGTTAAATCAGGACCTCCATAGCTGGATGACATATGCATTAATTATTGCTAATTTGTCAGACTAATGAATCCGCTTGTTGCCACTCAACACTCAGTCAAACTTACAGTCTCATTCTAGCTTTCATAATAGGATTATCTGGGTAGTCTTGTTCTTCCTTTCATTGTAAAACTCTCTCTCTTTCTTTATATTTAGGTTCATAAATTCTTTTCCTCCAACTATTTGGATTAAACTTTTCAAGTACTTTAAAATTACATATGTGAAAACCTGAGGGAGATTGCCCAGTGCAGATAAACATATTTTTGAAATTCCTGCTTTTTAAGATGCTGATATTCTGCTCTGACAATGATTGCTGGACATTAATATGAGTCCAGCAATTTGATATATTATGGTTAACCATGAATATCTCTTTTCCACATGACTGCATTTGGATGGAAAAAAATAAGTCCATTATCTGCTTGTCCACCACAGAAAAAAAAATCCATCCATTCTGGTCTTTTTGTTCTTATAACCACTCACACGTTGTAAGATACTACTAGAAATGTCACATTTTAGAAGAGCAAGCCTCCAGTGAAATTCAACAGTCAGGATGACTGACTCAAATATTGTTCATGTGTTCTGAGGGAACTCAGATTTTTACTTCTAAAAGATCCATTTTCCATGTAAAAAAATAAACCTACTCTTTGTCTCATTTCTGTGGCACACATAGGTACTGTAGAAGATGTGAAGCACTGAATCTTTCTGGTGTCAGAGATGGAGCACCTATTGCTCCTGTAGGTACAGAAATAGGTCCTGGTCCTGGCTAACCATTGATTTTGTCTGTGTCCCAGCAGCTTCAGTATGGGACCAGGGGAGCTGGCTACTCTGAGCAGATGCAACAGGGGGAGTAGAGAGGCAGAGAGGAAAGCAAAGTGGGACAGGAAGGCTCAAAAGACTAACTTTGAAGTTCCTCCACGTCCGCACTGGGACAGCAAAGGCGTCTCATCCTCATAGCTAAAATGACTGGGCGGTGAGTGCAGACGTTGCTGGCATTGGCTCCACGTGTGAAGCTTTCATATTTCTAAAGCTTTACATTTCCACCTGTCCTTGAGGAAAGACGTGTGTTGGTTGCCTTGGTGGTTTCCTAAACAAACCCGATGTGTTCAGAGGAAATCCCCGTCTAAGAGCAGCTGGGTCTTGCAGACTCAGGGCGAGATTACTGCCCTCCCCTCCGTGAGCAGCCTGAGACTGTAAGCGGGGGAAGGAGCAGGCAGCGGCAGACAAACCACAGGTACAGCCCAGGGAAGCTCCAGGATCACAAACAGATAACAAACCAATTGCCATTACAATCAAATATCTTTGATATACTAAAAGCATACTTTTCCAGTGAGTCTGTTTGCCAGAGTGCTCAGAAACCATATGGATTGCAAATGAATGTTGAGGCAAAATAGTGAAAAAAAATCAAAGCTGTTTTTCAGCTTTGCATTGCCTTAGGTGCCTTAGTTAACTGCGTATCAAATTCTCTCCACTTTTTTCCAGAAATACTTCGTGACTTGGCTTAGGGACTTTAGCTCATGTATGAGAGCTCCCTGCCATGTACAATCTACAGATCATTTTCTTGCCATTTTCTCAGATGCCTTTTCTCCAGTGCAGCACAACTACCAGGTAATCACAGGTGGAAAATGCAAACGCTTCTTTTTCATTGCTTTTGCTCTGAGCCCTGCATACTGGAATATATAACTTGTCTTCTAGTGACCCTGCTATGTATTGCACTGCCTAGGTTAACAAAAAACTTCAGCAAAGGAAGAAAATCTTAAAATAAGCAGAAATTGTCACGCTTACATATACCTCCACACAAAAAAACCGAGATGATCTCAGAATTTTGTTGCTAGGTGGTCCTAATGAATTACTGCATATAGTCTGAAACAGTCCACAAAGTTGCCTCCTCTTAGCTGTGTGAAGGATCTTTTTACTTCTCTGTGATATAAGAAAAGACTCTAAGTGGGAAAAATGTCTTTAGAAAAAATTTATGCTTTTATGAATACATTTAGCAATATTTATTATGAACAACTAAGCAGGCTGGTCAGCCTCACCTCCATCCCTGGAAAGGTGGAATCCTGGATGTCATCTCTGAGCATGTGCTGGAAAAGAAGGTGACTAGGAGTAGTCAGCATGGATTCACCAAGGGAAGATCATGCTTAACCAATCTGATAGCCTTTTCTGATACCTTGGGGCAGGGGAGTCAGACTTCAGAGGTCCCTTCCAATCTCAACCATTCTGTGATTCTGTGATTCAGTGAAAATACATACAATAGTTTTGGAAATGCCTAACACACTCTGCATTACATATTTTATTTCATATCTTTTTCCAAAGGGATTGGAAAAACCATAATATTTTTGTTTGTTTCTTACTGCAAAAGAGTTCCTCTTTTCTCCCCTTCTTTCCATTACTGAGTCTTATTCCCCAGAGGATGTAAAAGCAAGGATATCATAATGAATATGTTATAAATTCCACCTCAGGACATGTTCCATTTCTAGAAAACGAGTTATAATGAAAAGTGTTCCTTTGAATAAAAGCATGTGTCACTTCTTTTCAGAGGTCTTCAGAGTTTTGAACAGCTATATGAACTGAGGTAGAGCTGAGATGTAAATAAAAGTCTCTTCTGTGTGGGTGTGTGTGAAAGGGTCCCATAGTTCCCTGTGCGTTTGGATGGAGAATCAGATGTCAAAAATATCAGACCAAAGAGAAGAAAAGTGTGAGCTGCGAGGAGAGTGTGAAAGTCTTCCAGTGGTGGTCTTGTTGCATCTGCAAGATGCAAGAACTGATAAACTCAGGACATCCAGAACCATCTGAAGGAGTCCGAGGCCACCAGCACATGCAGATGTCCACAACAGCTTATGCAATTCAGATCATATCAAAGAAGGTGGTGGCTGCTATATGCTGGGAAAGACTCCAAGATTATATGCACACTTGATGAAAGTAGGGCCTGCTTGAGAGGGTTTTACACATCTGTGTAGAAGCCATAGTGCATCAGGACGACCCTCCACTTCCAAATTAAGTGCTGGGATTGGCCTCCCTGCTCTTATTCCAGCCACATAGATACATGTGTGTGGGAGTGAACTCTGGGAGTGAAAAATTGTGTGCGCTGTGTGAATAGTATCTGGTATTAATTATAACAGCTTGGATTCTATTAATAATAACAGCTTAGTTAATAAAAGGCATTCTAATAAATATTCATTGTGGTCTGTGCCTCCCTGACTTGTTCTTCTATAAGGGGACAACAAAAGGACAGTACATATAATACCAAAATAGGTTTTTCAAAGTGTCCTGATAAACTCTTCCACCAGTCCATGTGCACCTCCTCTTGAAATCTCAAGGATCATGAAGTCTCAAGGAATGAAACCCATGATAACATTTAAAATTTATGGCAGAGCTAAGCATTGAAGCCAAGTTAGAGAAGCTTTAGCAACATGGCTATTTTTTTTTTTACCTGCTGAAGATAATATGAGAGATATGAAAGAAGACTTAATCTCGAGGTGAACTCAAAATCTTCTGCCCATTTTCAATTTTGGCACTGGCTTTAAACCCTGATACTAGCGTTTCACAGGTAGAGATCCACTGCTAAACTAAAGCAAAAGCCCAGGTGCTTTGTGGCACTTTAAAATGCTCCACCATGTACAAGCAAGGCAAGAGAAAGCCCCAGCTTTTATATATGTATATGTATACATACATACATATATATTTATTTATACACACACACACACACACACATATACACATAAACATACACTTACATATATATGCGCACACTCACGCACACATACACATATACATACACACATATATGTGTGTATGTACATATACATACACACATATATATACCTATATATATATATTTATATATATATAAAAAATCAGATTATTCCTGGCGTGGAAGCCATAACAACCAGAGAAAGATTTGCTCAAAATCACATATATAGCAGATCTTTCACAGGGCAAGTGTGCTGACTCCAGCATCCACTTCCTTATCTGTGTAGCTTTATGAGGCTCACAAGCAGGTCTACCCCATTTCTACCTTGTCTTTATTTGACTTTATTTAAAAATGCAAAGCTTTGGAGCATTTTAGATAATTTTCTTCTGAAGTAATCCTAAACACTGGAACTGAGCAGGAACCAGCACTAGTTATGAACTATAACACAGCATTTCAGGCATGGATTGTTCCTCCAAGGCTTCTGAGTAAAAGGATGTGCCACAAACTATCAAAGTGTAAGCATGAAGACATGTGGTAGAAACCGTAACACTTATTGAAAATATGCCACGGTGATGGTTTATTTCAGGTAAGAATCATTCGTGGCTCAGTTCTGCTGGGCTGAGCTACCTTTGGAAGCAGTGCTCAGATGAAAGTCTAAGTCTGCCATCTTTAAGGACATCCAGAACTTACAGTCATAAACTTGATTAATGTTCTGCTCATCACCATCCGGGATAATTGATAGAACAAAAAGGCTCAAAATATTTAGGACTGAAAGCTGCTCTCAGATCTTTGCAATCTGCAGCTCTCATTCATCTTGGAGGTTTCTTTTTTCATTAAGGCAGTGGTTCTCAAGGTTTCTTCTCCCTTCAGGTTTTGGTATTTCCCCTCCTCACACTTTATCCCCCTTTCCTGTGCACATATATCCCACTTCCAGCCCATGAGGCTCCTCCAGAAGAAAACCACCTTTCTTTATACCCCACCTGTAAAGTCACTGACTCTTGAAGTCCAGCAAAGTCCCTGCCTGGCATGCAGGAGCTTGGAGGAGCTACCTTTCACCTCCAGCTGCCCCACTCTTGGCTCAGCCACAGGTTTGCCCTATCCCCAGCCAGAGGAGGAGAAGGAAGCTCAAGTCTGTCCCAGGAGCTGCTTCACCCCTGCAGAACATCCTGCAGCTCAACGTGGCTCGCCTCTGAGCTGGACGGGCAGCAGACAGAGAGGGGAGGGGAGCTCCTGCTTTCCCAGCCACCTTCTTCACACGCATTTAGCTTTACCCACTGGCAGCTCCATCTGAAAGCTTCAACCTCTATCTTTTCTCACCCTTTTGGTACCCACTGAGTCAGAGTCAGAGTGTATCTTAAACTCTTCATATGAATGCCAAAACTTTGAGGTTTTGGATGCAGGGTAAAAGAGGGGAAAATTGGAAGAGGG
Organism: Rhea pennata; assembly: GCF_028389875.1. Taxonomy (NCBI): domain Eukaryota; kingdom Metazoa; phylum Chordata; class Aves; order Rheiformes; family Rheidae; genus Rhea; species Rhea pennata. The sequence goes on from NC_084663.1 coordinate 38,636,546, forward strand.
CGGTCAAAACACCAGCTGGCTGCTAGCTCCCTTCCTCCCTGGATAGGAGCTACCTGTCTCCAGGAAAAAATTACTAATCCAAGGGACATAGCTAGGGTCACACCTGCAAAAATGTGGCCTCTGGTATACAGTGAAAGGACACACACAGGCTTTTGCAGTTTTTTGGAACAGAAGAGTTTTTTCCTATTTCTATAACAAGATAGAATATGGTTGCACCTGGTCTTTTCTTGTCCAGCTTCTGCTTTTGCCTGGGCTTCTGTTTTTTACTAAAGGTGATCCAGACACAATTTCTGAATGTTGACCTGTTCATCTGAGTTTTAATTTCCTAACCAAGACAAGAAGCTTGAGAACTGCTGTCCCAATAGGAGATTGGCTGAAATGCTGTAAACTACAGATGGTGTTAAAAAAAAACACCTACAGAGAAATATGTAAGCACTGAACATATGTTTAAAATTGACTTTTAAAGCAGATGTAACTAGGGATTAACTACTATCACTCTACTGGAAACTCAGCTCTAGTGTCTGCAAAAAAGTGTGTGGGGATTTTAATCATCTCATTCATTCATGTCAAATCTTTGTAGCTTGTTTAAAAAAAAATCAATTCTTGTGTGTGTCCCCAAATGCCCCTGACAGTTGACTGTGATTTGATCAAAACACCTTTCCTTCTGCACGTACCTTCATCTTCCTTTGGAAATGAACAGTTTAATAGCATCAATTTATTTTCATTGCACATTTTAAAATAAAAGTTTAATTGAACTCATTAGCTAAATTAGTTTCTGATTTTGTTCCTACATTCTGAAAAAATCAATGCATACAATGAAATTAAAATGACAGCATTAAATATTGATATTCTTAAATATTGATGCTCTGGCTGAAGAGGATTTATATTCAGTGCTTTATTACCTATTGGACTCTCCATAGGTGAGTAAGGCATTGATTAGGGACTGAACTCACTCCATCAGCTGCTCAGGACATGACACGCAGTCAAAAACACCCACAGAATCACTGATTAGTTCTTTTACATGAGCTTTGAGTATTTGGAGGGAGGCAATTGGGTCAGGCTTTGTGGTAGAAGGACATTCATTATAGGTAGGATTTAAAAAGGAGTGTAAAGGAGTCCATCATCCAAGCCTGCTTCAGGAGTCAAAGGGGCTCTGACACAATTTCAAGTCAGGAAAAGGAAAAAAAAATAGAGATTTGGAGGAAATGGTAGTTTAATCTCCCTGGTCATTTGGACAGCTGGTGAGCCTGGGCCTCGTAAACACTGGAATTTTGCTGTTTCTGGCTTGTGTGGCTGGGATCACATCAAACTCAGATGAGAGACTGCCATAAACCATATATATCCCCCTGATTTGCCAATGCAGAGCCTATCAATGAAGTTACACTATAGGCTAAAACTCTGCTGTAGGAATAGGCTCATTTTCAGCTGTGCACCGTATTTTTGAGAAGTCAGTCCCTTGAATGACTTTCTGTTGTAGCAAGGAAACCACCACTGTTTGCCCGCTGCAGGCGTGGGGAGCAGTACTTCCGAGCACACAGATACTTTGAAATTGATGTATATGTTTTTGCTACTTTTCATTTAGAGGTAAGTGGAAAACTCAGTGTACTTCTAGTACTTGTAATACTAAAAGTGCCCCAAAAAAGGCATGACCAAGTGAGACGTACGTAGACGTGTCAGACGGTGAGATACAGTGCCTAGCAATAAAGAGATCAAATTGTTAGAGCACCAGTCTGCAGAGGCAGTACTACAGCTTTACGCCCCTGATTGCTGTCTTTTACCACAAGAAGTACAATATTTGGTGCCAACTGCATTCCTCCGCTTTTATTATGCTTGCCAACAGCGCTGGTGACTCACAGTAAAACAAAAGTAACACTTGACATCTTTCATGAACTCCCACTCATCAGTTACAGACCAAAAAGCTTTAATGTCACAGTGCAGAATTCAGCGAGTTTCAGTGCTGGCTTAGGAGGATAATGCACATTTTCCAGCATATAATCAGCTCAGTGCTAATAAGTTAGAAGGGCTCAAATATGGCCAGTCATGGTCTGGCAGCAGCTTATTCAAGGAAATTTCTATTTTTGGAACAGCTGAACTGTGTAAAGACTTAACAGGTTTTTGCCCAGATGAGTCTCATTGCTGCAATTCCCAGACACCCGTGGACAGTGCTTGTGCAGAAAGTCTGTACCAAAGCTGGCCGTGGCGATTCAGGCAATCTCTCCGTCTTTGTCAAGGCTGAGGCTGTGGAACTGCTTTGCCATATGTCTTACGAGAGCATCTCAGAGTCAGTGAAGCCCTTGGTGACTGTTTCTGATGAGGCCGTGAGGCTGATGAAGCTACCTTGTTTTACCTGGTTCATACTGAGCCAGTTCCCATGTTCGCATGATGCTCTTGCTCCACAGCTCCTGTGTACTGGACAGAGGAGGGTTTTGAGTTACGCAAAGATACTTCTCATACTCCTTAGCAGTGGCCCCAGTAGATGGCATGCTCTTGGTGGCACTGAACATGCTGGCAGAGGGGTCAAGTTTAGAAGCTAGTGTCTGTTTGCATGAGGTCTCAAATGAGGAGCTGTGGCATGTCCTCCAAGGAGGGGTTAGTCAGGTTCAGCTTCAGGCTGTGTCGGTGATGAAATGTGAGTTTATGCTGGCATGCCTTAAAATCTGACTGTATCACTGCCAGGCTTTTAATCTACTTGTAGATCTCTTTGCACAGCATTGCTTGCTGTCCTCCTTGTAGGCTCTGACAGACAGTACCACAATAAAGCCTTAAAAAAAACGCCCCAGTTTCTGCATTTGCCCCCCAAGAGCTCCTTGTACCATCTGTCTTTCCCTTGACAGAAGTCTGCTGGAGCAGAGCAAGCTGGCAGGGCACAGATTTCCCTGAAAAATCATGTTTTGTGGGTGTGCATGTAGAAAGATTTGTTGCTCCCACAAGTGAATGCAAGTCAGCACGAGGCGGTGTTCCAGGATATAACCCAGGAGGCAGCATCTGGTTAGCAGGACGCCAGCACGGTGGATGCCACACAGGCAAACGGAGCCCTCTACCCACAGGATATTTCAGGTATACTACAGACATACACACAGAGATATGCACTGTGACGTGAAATTGCTCTTTATCCTCACAGGCGTGAATTCTCTGAAGTAGCTCACAGGTCACGTCTATGCAAGGAATTGCATGGTGGGGGCACAGCTCGTTTTATGCCAATGCAACCAGATGACAACAGCATAAATCCCTTTGGGGACAAGGTCTCAGTCCCAGCTCTGAGGGTCTGACTGTGCCACTCTGAAAGCAAAGCCACAACGTCAGTGTGGTATCCTGGTCTTTCTGCCCTCTCCTCCCGTTTTCCTGGCTGTGCGACAGCCTCACCGCGGGGCAGCGTAGGCTCAGCTCCAGGCACACGAGCAGCTTTCCCTTACTGGAGATGTTTATGTAATAGCACAGGCAAACACCTCCCACCAGCTGCAGAAGGTTGCCCACTCCTCCCAGAAGCTGCTTCCTCATGCTGTAGCAGTCTCTCATGCAAAGGAGAGTCAGAGCATCGGCAAAACAAGGCACAACCGCGAGCACAGAGCAGACAGAGCACGTACGAGGCGCACCACCAGCCCAGACAAATGAGTGGGCACACTAAACCCCTTCTTGCTGTTTGCCCGAAATACTTCAGCTATGTCTCTGAATAGGATCCATCAATGATGCATACTTGCACAGATCCTTTCCACTGCAGGATTAACAGGTAATTCCTGAGCGAGAAAAAAGACTGCACCATTTTCCAATCCCTCTTCTCTCATTATGAAGAAAGCTACTGTCACCTAAAATACATCTTGTTCCACCATGAGATTTATCTCTCCACTCTTCCCTCCAGCCCCTGAGGCATTTTAATAAAAACTAAACTACTAGCCATGTTTTCCAGAGAAAATAGGATGGGAAACCATGAATAATGGACTTGCTCTAGTTCCCTGGAGCACCATTTCATTTGTGGTCTTTATTCCACTGCCTGTTTTCCTTTAGTTGTATGGAAGAGTCACTGATTTCACTGGGAGTGAGGAAAGAAAAATTTCCAGCCTGTGTTTTATTCTAGATTCATAACTATTTTGATTTTTCTCTTGTCCTCCTCTCAGGTCCTGCAATGGCCTTCTGGGCTACTGTGGAGCACCATACAGGATTTCTATCTTCTGTTGTCTTCTCTGCAAAAACTCTGGTCCTTTGTGTTAGTCCTAGCTGTCATTAGTGCTCTTCCCACCTTTTCAGCTCCTCCATTAGCAGCTGTCAGCTGCATCATTTTCTTTAGTTGTTCCACTTTATCCCAGATTCCCGAAAATCTAAAATGCATAGCTAAATTTCTAAAGAGACATTTATAAACCTAAATTCCTAACAGTACGTTTTCATTTCATATATGTTTCACTGAGCAGTGGAGAAATCCAAAATATAAAGCTATCCTTTACAACTAAAAGAAATAGGCATTGTGCAGATATTTTTGAATAAATTCATGCAAAAATCAATTGGCTTCACATTTCATTATAATATTATATGAGCTTCAAGTGAACCTCTATTCAGTTGTGAGCAACAAGTTTGGTTTATGATTTTTGGCAGGAGGAACTTGACAAAACTCAGCAGTTTCACATGGTTTTGTATGAAATTGAGGTAATCTTTAAAGTCAATGGACTCCAAGAAGTTGTCATTTGAGGTTTTGGAGCTGTAAAAAAAAAGCATATACCAATTGCTAAGTACATTTCTGAAGGTGTGAAGTGTACTAACTGAAACCAGGAAAGGCTCTGGTGCACCTGCAAGCTGAAAGCAGGCTGTGCAGCCCTGCTCCTGCTCGGTTTCACTGCTGTGAGCTGAGGGAGGGGAGAGGAAGATGATAGCTTAAGCCACATTTGTCACAGCACCAGCGTGCTGAGCTGATAGCAAGTGCCAATGAACCTCGTGCCCCTGGGTTGCCCCTGTGCTGTCCTGCTGCAGTGTCTCAGATGATAGCATCCTCGAGGCCCAATACCCCAGGCATCACAACATCTTGGTTTTGGAGCACTTTGGAGTCTCATGAGGGTAGTAGGTGTGGAAGGACACATTAGAGGGGCCTGGAGCATCTCAGCTTTGAGGCTGACATTTAGCTTCAGGTGGGGCAGTGTCCTGGTTTCCAGGCTGTCAGTTCCCTTGTGCACATGGGCATGGAGTTGCCTAGATGGCTTCAGGTGGAGAGGGAAGTTCCCCCTCCTTCCAGGGTGAGTGACAGTGCCACTATTTCTTGTTGTAAGGTGAAAAACAGGACTGAAAGTCAGGTAAATCTGGGCTGTTTGCTCTTTCTTGTCCTTGTTGCCTTCTTGCTCCCTGCTAATGAGTCCTAACATTTTGTATCAAGCCACAGGTCTGTCCCATACTTTGGCTGTTCAGAGTGTATGGCCCAGCTGGTCCTGACTGGACCCTATAGTTGTTACTTTAGTGCATGTCTGTATAGTAAGAAATAATTAATAACCTTATTTAGACAGAGGCTGACATTTTCTCCTCCAGCCAAAGACACAGTGGCACCGCTTGCTCTGAATTAATGTTTGAAATGAGTGTGCATACACAACCTGGGCGCTGAGACTCAGCTCAGCATGTGGGAAACAAGCAGATTGCACGGCAGCAATATTGGATACGACTTGAGATAAGCCCCTTGTTTCCTGCCGTTTCCATCATCTGTGGGTCCCCATCAGTGGCTACCAGGTGAACTTTGTGTTATTACTATGCAATGCGGCTGCTGAGGCCTAGCTTTTGAGTGATGACCTTTCCAGCTCTGTGTGTGCCTTTAGCCATCAAGTCACAAACGATGGGTCGGATGCTAAAGCCCCTCCAGGTGGTGAAGAATGAATGACCTGACACAGCATTGCGATGAGGGCTGCTGTGCCAGAGAGGCACAGCTGTCCGTGAGTCTGTCTGGCTGAGCATCAGTGCACGGCTCTGATCTCCCCACACCCAAGGCTGAGCTCCTGGCACGGCAGGCACAGGTCATCAGCCTCACAGAAGCAGCTGCTGAGCACGCCGCAGCCATACCGTGGACCCTGCGTGAAACACTGGCGCTGTCCAGGCTGCGGTCTTCCCTATCTGCTGATCTGGGGATGCAGTCTGAAATGTTGGATTCCCCCTGCATAGCATACATAATATAAAATAACATGAACATAACGAAACATAACAACATAATATAGCACAAATAACATCACATAACAAATATATATATATGTTTGTATTATATAATAGCTTCTCCTTGCCCTTTGTTTTATTGGGCACAGAAAGTCACAGGAAAGAGATGCTTTTTTTGCTTCGAATACCAGCTGGGTACTTACATTTCTTATTGATTGTCACCACCAAGTCTTTTAAAACTGCAATATGCTGTTCATTGAGAAGTTATTTGTGATACTACAGTTCCCTCCCCAGGGCAAAGAAGAAAGAGGTTTTATTTGTGAGCGGCTTGCTGTTCTCTTTACCCCTTGGATTGCTACAGTGCAGATGTAGCAAGATTTACTTGTGTTTCCAAGACTTCATTGGCTTTGTGTGAGTAAATTTAGAAAGATCGGTTGTGTCTAAGTTAGATGCCAAACCTTGTCTGCCATTGTCATTTCATTTGTTTAGCAGAACATATTGGAGGTAAAATGAGTAGTGAGATTAAATAAAAAAGGTATAAACACTGGATGAATTGAACAGGTTAATTACAGGCACCTTCAGGTAGCCCCCCATCCCCAGACACCTCCCTGTGCTGTCTCTATTGCCATGTGGCCAGTCTCCAGCTGGTTTTCCTGTCCTCACCAACAGCTTGCTTAAGCAAAACAGAGGGATGCCAAAATCTTGTGCACCTGTGAGGCATCAGCAGAAGCTTAAACTGCCTGTCTGGACCAGGAGGACTCAGTGGTTGCTTGTGTTTCAAAATCTACTGGAGAGGGACTACTGTGCAAGTGGGAAGGAAGTATGAGGAGAAACAGGTAACAAACACAGAAAATGTGAATGAAATTGTAAAGGGAGAATGAGGAGAGGAATGAAAAGGAAAAAGAAAACAGAACAAAATAACGGATACAATATAAAGGAAAAGTCCTGTTTTTATTACATCTGTGCTCACTTCAATCCAAGTGTTGGGGTAAGTCTTAGAACATGGTCTACTGCACTTCAGTGGTCTGTAGACTGCAACAGTAGATAAAGTAGCATTAACTTCTTTTGATTGCCAAGGAAGGTAAAGATCAAAGAGGTCTCCCTTTGGCAGGACTACCTCTCCATCCAGTGGTAGGTCCTAGATATGATTTGTCTGTTGGTGGCATAGGCAGAAGGGATGACACTTTTTGCATCTGTAAGATCTGAGTAAATACACTGTCCCTTTTTCATTTTGTGAAAATTTGTGGCTCCCTAATGTTTTACTTCTGCTAAGCACTATCAAGAAGATGTTTATCTATTATGGTTTCAGCACATGTTTAAATGATATGTTCTGCTCCAAGTTCCAAGCCTGAGCAGGACTGGAAGTGGTATGTGGCCTTCAAATGCTCACTGGGTGGCAGAGAGAAAGAAGTCTTGGCTTCACCTTTGCTCATCACTAAACAGCAGCCTGAGAGGAAGCTGGGCTGGGTTGGATTCCTCAAAGGTGAGTGACTTTCAAGTTTTACATAATCTATGCATAATCTATATTTTCAAAAAAAAAAAAAAAAAGCCATTGGGGTGCCACCTTCCATGAAAAGCCCTTAGAAGAAGGAATACTGTGTTGGATGTTGTCAATATTTTAAAACCATCCTAATGTGGAGGTAAAAGGGACAGCATTCTTCGTAAAGCTGTTACTCATTTCAGCTAAGGAACCTGGTAAGCAACACTCCGAGTAAGTACATCTCTGAGAAGGGACTTGGTATGAAAATATAAGGAGATTCATCAAGAGAGAACTCAAGTTTGGTTTGCATGAAAAGAATAACACTCAGATGCACTGAGACTAAGATCTGGGCTGTGTGGCACGTTGTTTGAAACCCTGTCAGAGGAGATTGCTTGTTTTATATGGTAATCATGACTATCATCCTAATGATCTAAAAATATCTCCCTCACCTCCATGATGGATTTTTTTTTGGAGACGGGGAGACGGGGAGTATCAACATTATTTACATTGGGGTGACTCAGCCCAGGGCACTCGCAAAGCCTCTAGAGGGTAAAACCTGCCCATGCCTCTGGTCTCCAAAACACAGTAAACAAAAGCATCCCTGTTTTTTAAGAGGGAGGACTGAACCAGAGCAGATCTTTGAAATATCTGCCAACTCAGACATCTCTCCAGACAAATGACTATAAATGAATGAGTGTGACTAGGCAGTGTGAAAATTGGGGCAATTTTCATGAGTAATGCTGATCAGTGAAACAGTGTTATTCAAAGTAAAGCTGACAGGACATTGACATAGTGTAGCCCAAGACTGAGGAGATGAAACCCCTGAAAGGCCCAGCCATCTTTCCCCTCAGAGCTGGAAGTTTTTTCCAGTATCCTGCTATTATTGTAGATCCAGCAAAGTGAAAAAAAATAAATGCCACTTGAAGTGGGAATCAGAGTCAGGCATAAGTGAATAATATAGTAGTTCACTGTACTCCGAATCTTACCACTGATACTGCATTGCACTGGGATGGTCTGTCAGAGCCATCATGAAACAAAATCTTTCCCTTTTCCCCAGGGAAGTTGCCCCAGGATCTTCAGAGCTGCAATACTTGTAAAAAGCACTCCATAAGAGAGCTCTCCATCAGAGAGCTGGTAAGATTTGGATTCACAGCTCCTTCTGGTCTTCCAAATGCACAAGCAGTGTCATGCAGGTAGCAACCAAAGGGCCTGCGGGCATCTGTATGCTGGTGGAAATAAACTGAAGCCAACAGTTTTACTGTGCAGAAGGGCTCACACTGGGCAACCAAATCAGTTCAGATACTGGCACAGACTGACCAGGCCCCTTGACCGCTGAACGGCACAGGGCCACACTGCATGTGAGATTCAGGCGTCTGGCTCTCCATCTTCCCATGCAGTGAAGTTGCACTGATTCCTCTGATAGAGGCAGAGCAAAGGTAGTCTCTGCACAAAGGAAATGAATAAAAACATATTTTTAAATAGCATTCTCTTTTATTCAAGTTCCTGCTTCCATCTCTCTCTCATATGCCACTTGATATGTTTTTGGTGTAGTTTACTGTCCTGTCTGGCCAGCTTTCCAAACACATCTAATCAGTTTTATAGCTCTGCTGAGGGATTTCTAGTGTATCTACTTGCCGAGACAGAACAGCAGTTTATGATAGGTTTACTTTTCTGCAAGCTGCCTTCTTTAGTGGCAGAAACCGGTGGATTTTTATCTCAGCTGCACACAGACTTTTCGAAGAAAGCTGGTGGGATTTGTGGTTGGGGAGCACCTGGGAAAGCAGAGTTCAGCTTAGGAGAGCATTCATGCCCGTTAACCTCAGCGCTCCCAGGCCAGCTCTCTGAACAGGAGTCTGCTTCATTTTTCAGCTGTTCACATCCCGCACAATTTTATTTTCAAGCTTAAAAAACCTATCGGGTTTTTCTCTCTAAGATGAAAATCAATGTATAATGATACTGCTTTTCAAGCACAATTGCAGGGTGCAAAACTGGAATTTTGAGAGGTAACACAAGGAAATGTTCCTGTTATAATTTACTCTGTCTTGTTGCTCTTCATCTCATGTTAAACGAGTGGTAGAAAAACAATATAGAGTTTAAAGACTGGTTTCAAGTCAGTGGAGGGACTGTGAGAGGCACTGGCACAGGTTTTAGAAGACTGGCTTTTTCTTTGGAATGAGTTTATAGTAACTTTTGGTGTATATACTAAACAGTTCATGCTTACAAGCTTCATAATGTTTAAAAAGTGTTTCTGGTACAAAGATGCCTTAAGCTTAGGGCTGACAGTCTGCAAATATAGATGAGTTTCATGGATTAATACTGTTTGTTGTTTTGATTGCACATGAGGAACTCTTCTCCTAGTTATTGTACTTGGCATGCTACACACTTTGGGCCAAATAGCAACTGGTTTAGAGCTGCACAGTTTTAGCTTTGCAAATGCAGAACAGGTCATCTGTATGTTTGGCTGTTCAATTCATGCGTATGACTTTATCAAATCTCTAGCATAAGCCTGTTTGAAATGTGTTCCTGGCAGTCAGCTGGGCATTTCTAATCAAGCCTGACTCTGGAACTACTTTTGTACTCCAAAGGGATTACGCTATCACGAATCACTGTATACCATTTCCAAATGGTATAATTGCTGAATGGCAGCTAGAGGAAATGCTGCCTGCTTTCTAATTTTTAAAGACTGAAGAGTCATTTGTTTAAATGAGTGTTAGCTCTTTATCATCTGGGAAAACAAAGTGTGATATGCCAATCTAAATATGTCAGAGAAGTAGTATGTTGACTTGAAGCAAGGCAGAAAATGCTAAGAATCTGAGAAGCCTTGTATGCTGTTTTCAGCTTTGTGCAGATTTTCCTGTGGGTCCTTGAACAAGGCTGTTCCCTCTATTTTGCCAACTATAAAATGCCTATGATATTATAATTTTACCTCCTTCTGAGGTCCATTGGAAGGCTTTATCCATTAATGTTTGCAAAATATTTGGAGATTCCCAATGGAATGTGTTCCATAAATCTAAAATATGCATTATTCATCCCTTTTTAAAATAGAGTTGTTAAAGTTGTAAGAAGCAAAGGATTATCTTGCAGAACAAATGCAGCTAAAAAGAACAAGCTAATATTTATGCTCTTCCCAAAACTGAAAACCTGAGGGATCTCATTCTTTTCGGATTTTGGTGGGCTTTCATCTTATTTAAGGTCCAGTCAATTTAGATTTCTCAGAAGTCAGTCTACAGTCAACTCTAGATGAACTAGCTACACTGGATATAGATCCACCAGGGTGGATCTTTGCGTGTTTAGTTCAGGATTTGACTCAGATCTGGAAGCACGTCAGCCTCGAATAATACATTTAGCTGATCAAAACCAGCTCCTTGCAGGGCCAGCCTGAGTATCTCTGCACAGCATTTCCATGGTGCCCTGAAAACTTAATTTTGCATGGAGTCAGCTGAGGTCCAGGAGGACTTATTCATGCTACCTTGGCCTTAGCTCTGTTTGACCCAGAGTTGTTACTGCTCCCTCCAGGGCGTCAGGCTCGGGAGGTTTATCAGTATAGATACAGTGCAGCGCAGTGGGAATATCAAACATAGTTTTGCACCTAAATAAACAAGCCCTTTCACTGCTGGGGACTGTGAGGCGGAGATTCTCAGTTGATTCTACAGGAAATATCTGTGTCTGGCCAAGTTGCTGCTCCCGGCTCTGTGCTGACTGTGCTGGACCCGAGCAGGCTTGGTGCCACACTTGCTGGACATCTCCCACCACGTGTCCCTGCACTTCCCGGCACTGCAGAACCACTTCCATTGCCCAGGATATACAGTCCTCAGACACTGCACAATGGAGAGCTGGCAGCATTATCCTAAATTGCAGAGGATCAAATTCTTGGCTACTGTAAAGTGAGGCAATGCCTTTGGTGTCAGCTAGAACTGCAACAGATTGCACCAGGCAAGGATCAGCACAGCGTCTAGCTCTCACAAGACCTTCAGTAAATTTTCATTGAGCCTGGGAAGGAAGAAAGGGTAACAAAGAGACAAGTTGGTTATTTATAGTCTCACCTCTGTAATGGCTTGGTATGCTGAAAAAAGAGGGAAAACCTGCCACAGGCAGATCTACAATAATTTATAGATTACCGACTCAGAAGTTCATTGTGCCACAGGTCTCACTGAACTTGGCAGCATTACATCCAGCTGTTGTTTAATGGCCTTGGGTTAACCCTCCCAGCTGCCAGCCTTCATTAGATATTCAGGTATTCTTCTTCACAGGGGATCAGGACAGGGGAATAGGTTGCTGCTTTCTCTCTCAGAGATGATGCCCTCCCTGCACCAAATCCTGGTTTTGTCTGACAGACAACCCACTCCTTCCCCATCTCCTTGCTGTGATATCCTTGCTTATAACTGCTTTCTGAAATCCTTGTAGATATTATTGCAGGCAGACTGCAAATTTGGAGACAGGTTTACTGGTGCTCTTGGACTTCTTTGCAATAATTCAGCAGTGCAGGACAGCAGTATACCAAGTTCACTGTCCCGTGAAGCCAGGTAACACCTGTAATAAATTGGGCCAATTACTATACAGAGAATTTGGACCATTACTTTCCACCCACAGGATTGTCCTAAATTCCCTTCTAATCTTCCCCTAAAATACCTGGAGGGGAGTTGTGCAGAAGGGAGAAACTCAGTCAAGCTACTAATGATGAAAAAAAAAAAAAAGAATAACAGGAAAGGTCAAGGCATAAAATTCAGCTTGAAAGAGGAATAAAAGGTAATAACAAAACAGACAGTAAGTAGCATCGTGGCTGCAAGGCAGTTAGAGGTTCATTACCCAACAAGGAGCTAAAATTTGCAGCAGAGAGCACCGAGAATGAAGCAAAAAATTAAAAAATCCATCAGTCTTCACTCATTGTGACCTGATGACTAATAAAACCAACATCAGAGAAAAGATGAAGCACTCAAGTCTAAAAAGAAAGGAGTGGGCCTAGCTGAACTGGATGTTTTCAGATTGTCTAGTCCTTGACGACGTTCACCTCTGAATACGGAGAGCGCTGATGGAGACGGTGTGTCCACAGTTTGCTGGTCTAGCTTTGAAGCCGGCTGATGGAGCAAGCTCACAGCTGCTTGTTGCTGTCCTCTGTGCAGCATTCCCTCAGCTACGTGCTGCCAACTTGACTGCTGATTTACCTTGGGTCAAAATAACCCCTTAAAAAAGAAGAGGGAGAGTGTCTTCTTTTAACCGTCGTAATTTTGTTGGCCCAGGTTACAAGCTGGCCTCCATAACAGTTGTGCTTAATGCAGGTGAGACGGTGGTAGATGGTGGTTCAAGAGCAGGAAAAAGAGCAAAGAGGTAGGGAGGGAGGGAAACATAAAATGCAGTGGGAGTGAGAGAGAGAGAGGAATTTCTTACACTGCTTTCTGCCAAAACCAACATCGTAAGGGATAAGGCAGTTTCAGAGCTGATAACAATTAGCTTTGAAGTGTCGCTCAGGATATACATTGCAAAAACTTGGAAAGCTGAAAACTTACCTCTCAAATTTAAAAAGTGGAAAGGAAAACTGAGAAAGCTATAGATCTACCAACCTAAATGTAATTTCTGGAGCAAACAGTGAAACAAACTCTCTCTAAGCACCAAGAAACCACAAACAACAGGGATTTTTCAGGAACAAAACGTGTCAGAGTGACCTTATTTCCTTCTTGGTGGGAAATAGAAAAGCGAAAGATGTTGGATAACATAAGCATCGAAGGGTCTCTGATCCCGTATTTCCCTTGACATTTTTAAAAGCAGACTATAGCAATATGTTCTTGGAGTAACTGCAAGGATGCTGCACAAATTACTGAAAACTTGTACTCAATAAATTATTTAGCCTCAAGCCAGAAAAGTATATCCAGAGGTCTGTCCATGTCCAGGGGGCACGTCAGTATTTTCTTCTTTGCTTGGGATGCTGGAATAGGGAGATCGTGCTAGTGGGTAGCTGGTAGGGAGTTGGAGGGGCTGCAAGGGCTTTTTGGAGGAAAGCTCAGGGGTTCAGTAGGAGCATGACAAATTGGAGAAATGGTCTGGAAAACTAGGAAGCAATTCTATAAGAAGAAGTGCAAAGTCAGATGAACGTATGTCACTAATGATTTACACAGGGGTGAGTTGCCTTAGGGCTGCAAGGATGGATAGGTGACCTACCACAGTCCTAAATAGCTTATCTTTTCAGCAAGCAGATACTTTAAACTGGAGTTAAAACTGAAGGAAGTGAAAAAGCAGTAGTCAAAGGTAAATGTTTGCCTAAGCTGCATTTGATTCTGGGAATTGCAATCAATCTCTTGTAGCACAGCTGACAATATTGCCTAAATTGAGTGTATTTTATAGGAAAATGGTGGAGTGAACCCTGCACCAGTTGAAATTCCCTTGTTTCTGCTTTATATAGTCAGGTGAATTCAGCCCAAGGCACTTAGCATGAAAAATCTTCAACTGCAAGTCAGCAAGAAACCCGAATACACAGAAAGGAGAGAAGATACCGTGTTTGTGAACAAAACATGAAGGAATCAGGAAATGAGCAAGCTAAGGTTATGTAAAGTGCAGTTCTCTGCCGTGAGCTTGACTTCTCTGCTCCAACACTACACCATAACATAGTTTGGGTAAGTAAAGTAAGAGAAATAAATGGACCACCTTTCTCCCCTGCTGCCCATACATGATACAAAGGACTGTTTTGATGTTCATGCATGAGGATAGTACCCAGATCCGCACTGCTGAGTCTGGGAGGAAGAGGAGGGCAGTGTGCCAGGTGCTGTGTCCTGTCCTCAAAGCATTGAGGATCAAATCAGAAGAAGGAGGTAGGCTCACAGGCTTGAAGGTGAGATGGCCTGAGGGCAAAGCTTGAAACCTTAGCTAGGTCTCCCTGAACTGCTGTCCACGGACACATCCATTGAACCAGTAAGCCCAGTTAGGCCTTTGGGCTAATGGAGGTTTTGATTGGTATTTCATTCAGTGTACACTTGGTAGGCAGGTCTCTGTACCACTAAAATCTCTGCTAGTTGGCACTGTAGCCAGTAGTAGTCACAGAAAGACCAGTAAATAGGACCATGTGGAAATACTGCTCTTCCACTCATGCAAGAGCAATGTAAGGCTCATGGACCCTGATCCCAGGCTTACTGGGGTCCAGCAGCACACTGGTTTTGTGCTGGGACCCATGGGGCTTGGAGAGCTGAGTCCTCCACAAGCACTGAGCTCGGTCACAGGCAGGTTCTGATGCTTTTCTGTTTTTGAGCTTAATTCCTGTTTGTAGAATCAAATGCCGCATAACTAACTACATTGTCAAAGCAGACCGAGAAGAAATGAATCTTTCCAGCCTCATTCGGTTAATATGAAATAAATAATGTGATATTTCTCAGTCCATTGCACATGGAACAGACTGTGCCAACTGATTACTTCCCCTAATTGGGAAGAAATGGCCAGTTAATGCAGCTGCAAGGGAAATTGAGAGGTCTGGCTCTTCCAGTGCTGCAGAGCAAAGTCTCCAAAAGCTCTTTTTCTTGGTGATACATTGGAAAGCATCCTCCCCACTTCTGAGTATTTCAGAAAGGGTGTATTTCTAAGCAGACATTACAGATTTTATATGTTATGCTGATGGACTGCAGCAAAGAAGAACAGTCTAGGTGTTAATGCTGATCTATTAAGTACAAGTTAATTAGTCCCCAACAGCTATGAATGGACCTTGCCACATTACTCTTCTGCTCTCATTGCACTGAGAAGGGAATTGCATACCTCACTTGCAGAAAAGCGTAAGTGTTTTGAACTTTCCTTCACCACTGGCTGCAATATAAAAAGAAAATACAGCCTGTTTGCAAATGCCTGTGAGACTGGATGCCTTGAGTGGGATACTCTGCCTGCTAAATATCTGCTTGTTTTCTGATTACTGCTAGCTGTTAGTGTTTTCAAAACAAATTTATTTCTCCAGGCCCAATTGCAGTAACTGTCTCAGCTGCCCAGGAGCCCCCGGCTGCTTCTTGGAAAGGTCTAGTCACATCACGATCCTTTGGGGGTATCGTGGGGGTCTCTTTAATGGCAAACTAAGCAGCACCTCCCACCTCTGACAGTGAGGGCCACTGGTGGGCATTGCAGACAGCAAAAAGCATGTGCCTCAAGGAACAGGAGATGGGAGTAAAAATGTCATGCTGCTTTATACAGCACGCCAGTGGACACAGCCTAGCCCTCCCGACCAGAAATTCTTGTCAGGATACGTTCCATTCCCAGTAGGATCCAGGCTTCCTGCCAAGGAAACTGTCAATCTCCCTACGCCGAGTTTGTGAACAGCTCTGCTCCAGGGAATCGTCAAAACTGCCCAAACCCTCCCCAGAAACGACCTGGACGGTTCAAATAAAGGAGCAGCCCCTGGGCAGGGCCCTCGCTCCCCGTCCTGGCAGCGCTGCGGCTGCACGCAGACGGCCGGCGCTGCTCCGGGCACTGCTGAAGCTGTGGTATCTTGCAGCCCTGAGAAGAGATTTTCCACTTTTGATAGAAGACCGTTACATAACACTTTTTAGCTTTGAGCTGAGGACAACACGGTGCATCTTCCCTGCAGCTATTTTTATACCGTGACTTGCTGCAGAGCTAACAAATTACACCCGGAGATGAAAGGTGGAACTTGCTGAACCCATCTGCCTTTACAAGAAAAATGACATAGGCAGGCTATTAGTCCACAGATCTTCGGAATTAGCAACAGCTCTGCAATCTAACTGAAATCTATTGCCTTCACTTTCCTGGGGGTCACCAAGTCAGAAATTTCACAAGCCCGAGCTGTCTGCTCTACAATCCTGTCATCTGAGGAAAAAAACACGAGGAATGACTTTGCCAAAATGCAAGCTTTTCTCACTGTACTGGATTACTGATGCAAATAGGAATTGATGGAATTGATGAAGAGCTTTTAGTCAATTCTAGAAATACATCTTGGGGAAAGAAGTGTTCTAAATTCATGATATGGCTGTACTGGAAACAGAAATATGGAACAACTCTTTTGTTGACACAGTGCTTATTAGCAAAGCTTATTATCCAGTGTGTTCAGTGTCTGTGTTTGTTTACACAGCTCCCAAAAACACATTGCTGCAGAGGAGAAATGTGCACAGGCATGTAGCAGCCACCAGTACCCCTGGTCAGTCACCTGCTGAGGTTTTGCTGAGTTGGAGTTAGCATGAGGCCAAGGAGAAGGGAAGGGAGCACTCAGCTGGCCTCATGCTCCATGCCAGGAGAGCCCAAGCTGATCTGGTCCTCAGTGTGAGAACAGCTTTTGGCCATCTCTGCCTTGTACCTGTCACCTCAAAGAGCTGCTTTGGAAGGAGGGCTTTGAGAGTGGCAACGGGGCTGGAGCCGAAGCTCCTCACCCCATGGCACGCTCCCTGTGTGCGCAAGGAGAACAGTCTCAAATCCGGCAAATTTTAGCCCTTGCAAATGTTAGCAATGAAAGCCTGGCCATCACTGTGAAACCGGTAAAACTAAAGAACGTGGCTCACATCAACCTGACCTGTCATTTTTGTTGGCTGCTCTATTTCTTGGGTGTTTTCTAATGAAATACATTGAAGGCTGTGTTATAATGTAGGATCCATTCTCAAACTCCAGCCAGATATAAGGCTTTGTATATTATTTTCATGATTTTTTACTTTATTTTATGCTGTCAGAACTAGTAGTGCGTAATGCAATACATTCCATTATGACATAACACCCAAGTCAAAATATCAGCTGACTTTAATTATTCAGCTGCTGCCTGACATGGATTAAAATAATTTATTTTTCCTAACATAGTGTTTTCTTGATACAATGAGGCAATTAGGCTAATCTAGGACCATTTGAATAAGAAAATAAGACTAGCTTTTTTTCATTCTTTCTTTTAAAAAAGTTATTTAATGACAAGAAACACGAAATATTTAATATAAAAAATAAAGTAAAATTTTCTGTTCAGAACTAACCAGAGAATACCAGTAATGATTTTACAGAAAATGAAAACATATTATACACCAGAACATGCTGACTGTTGTGTAATGTGAAAATATTTGTTTAGAAGATCAAAAACTATATAAAGTGAAATTTGTATTCTTTTCAAAAGGAAAATTTCACATTGGAATAATTTCAATGCTTTTCTGAAACAGACCTTCTACTGAGCAGAATATATTTAAGACTTTCTGCTTCCTGGGACATTTGCAAATTATTTGTAGTCTTTCTAACACAGAGTAAACCCAAAATGTAGGATACTTTCTGTGGGGCACCAGTTTGGAGCTCTGAGCGTGCCTACGTGTGCCCTTGCAGGCAGAAAAGCAGTAAAAAAAGACCAAGAGCTACGAATCGAATAAAACCTCTGAGGTGAAGCGTATTAACCCACGACGAGGGGAGCCTCGCCCGCAGCGGCGCCGAGCACCTGCAGCTCCCACCAGTGCCCCGGCCCCGGGGTGCTCAGCCCCTCGGCGTGCCACCGATGAGCCGTTTCGAGCTAAGCTGCTTTTGCCTTTTCCCTGGCCACCCTCTGCTTCGCAAAGTCTCCGTTTACCTGCGGTGCTGGGACGGGTGAGCCTGTGCGCGCAGCATCTTGCTGTGCCTGCAGAATAAGCATTTAGCTTATTATGGCCTACAGCCACAATTTGTGATTATATTATTTTTTATCAACGCTTGATTTGCGAATGTATGTGCGAGCATGTGTTTGTTTATATGGCTTCAGCATAAGGCATAAAGGTAGGAAAAAATGTAACCTATGGCTGACAAGGTGCATTATATTTTGTGCACAAAAACTATGAAAATATAAATATAAACAATCTGGAGTGAACCTAAGTAATACAACAGATGGAAGGGTAAAATAAAATTGATCACAAAGTTCAGTGGGATGTGATAACTTGAAACACTTCCAAACACTCAACAGCACAGGTCATTTTGAGAAAGGTTTAAAGTGAGGCCAGGTCAGGAGTCATGCATTTCTGCTTATCAAAGAAGGCTGTCTTAGGAAACAGGCACGAAAAGGGAAGATAAATTATTTAACAATCTTTCTTGTTATAGAAAGAGATGAGAAAATATAAGCAAGCTTGCATTATTTGCAGCACGTGAAATGTTTTAGGGAAAACTGGAAATGACAGGAAATTGAAAGATACAGCTGTGTTTTACTAAAAGATATTTTAAGTTTCTATAAAGTAATGTATCAATTAGCGACTTGCACAAAGTCTAGGAAATATTCACAGTCTTGATATAAAACTATACCAAGCTCACATGTGATAGCTGGAACTAGACTGAGTTCTCACGCCTTCTTGCCCATAAAATTCAACCCAAATATATGGAGTACAGACTGATTTAGTCTAAAAGCCTTTAACTCAGATGGTTTTTGTCCTCAGGCAGATGTCTGGATGTCAGTTCCACTGTAGCCTAATTCTCAGTATCCCTTGGTAACTATTTGCAGTTTTATGGCAAGGTATGAGAAATCCAGAAAAGCTGCAAGGGAGTAAGAGACGTAGGCTCACTTGTACATGCTCCCATGATGACATTTTCATTGTCCCATCCCACACCCACAAGTAATAAATACCAGTCCTGTCTGTGCACAAACACTGAGATCCTCTCAGGATCGTCCTCTTCTCCTCGACCCAGTTTCACTTGGTAACTCCATTTTGCTCTGCCTGTATCCTAATTAAAGCCCATGAGACCAGCTACGCCAAGAGAAATGAGAAGTTCCCACTATCTAAAACATTGTCTCCCATGGTGGTCAGTAGTGACCGTGCAAGAAAGCTTGTCAGAAATGGAACAGGATTAGAGGGGAGTGACCTCCCCACCGTATATGCTGCCATTACCTTGCGGTAATCAGTGGCCCCAGCCATTGCACAGAACTTGCATCCCGACTACCGTATTTACTGTGGCCTTGATGATCTTTCTTCCCTGATTTCCTGCAATTACTTTTAGTATTCAAAACATCCTGTGTCTATGAGTCCCACTGGTCTGTACAGAGCTGAGTGAGAAGACACCTTCTGGGAATTTTTTCCTGGGGAATGAAGGAGAGAATACATGGAACATTTACTAACTTCAGAAACAAGAAAAAGAAAATAACCCTTCAAACTGTAAGACATTTCTTTTCCAAACACTTTTTTTCCAGACAGAGAGAAGACCTTGCAGTAAAGCTGTCATAAAAGGTCCTTTGCAGCTGTCCCTAACATAGCAACATGATTTTGAGCCTTCACTGCCCCATAAACTGATGGATTTTTGTAAGATGGTTTTGCATACTTTACTTCCTCTGTTGTTCTTAACATGCTGCAGCAGGGTACAGTAAACAGTAGATCATCTTAACACGCACAACCTTCTGACCACTCTGAGATGTTTTGTATATCCTCATGATTATAAATTACAGTAATACTGAAAGCAGAACTGTCCACACAAATAACATGTTAAAGCCTTCCAAAGTTATGAAGAGCAAAGGAGCTCATGAGGTCTAATTTATACTGAGTAATCTCTGTTGCTTTGGAAAAATCCTGAGCAAATGATTCAGCAGGGTTATCTGAGGAAACTGGCCACCACAAGCATAGGTCTCTTGGTCAGTGTTTTACTGCTCCTCTTCTGCCTGTCTCTGCTTTTCACTTGCAATCCAGTAAAAAAAAAAGATATAAAATGCATAGATAAAGGCATTAAGCTAAATGATCATTTAAAGAAATTTGCCATAACAGGAAGACCAGAAGTGGGCTTGCCACAAGAACATGCCCTGGACATTTCCCCCATGCAAGGCATCCTGTGGGTCAAGCATCCAGACAACAAATATTCCTTCTGTATCTTCTCAATGAGATTTCAGGTATTGCACTTTTACCTACACTGTAACCTAATCCATTAAGCACTATCTAATTCGGAGTAATTTGGATGCTAAAGGCACCATCAGTATCAGACTTAGGTAACCTAATGTTTGGAATGGATTGGATTAGTTTAACCTAAGTTACAAAACATTTCACTTTACGGCTTTTACTTCTGCCATCCCTTTCTTACATTTGGTCCCAGGCTTTAGTAATTTGCTTTCACTGGGTGCAGGATGGCAAGGTGGCCAGCACAGAGGAGCTTATTTCAGTGGTCAACCTGCACAAAGCAGCAAGATAGCCCACCGAACCTTGCCTGACCTGCCAGCTGCAGGTACAACGGCACAAGTGAGGGGTTTGGTGCTGTTACACCAGAGCCAGCACTAAGTAACTGTGCCTTGTGCCTGGAACATGAGGCCAAAGAACCATGCTTGATTTCATCTGCAAAATTGAGGATTTGAAAAGATGACCATGCAGATACATATTAAGAATTACCTAGCCACATCAGGTGCTTTATCATGGCAGATAGACAGAAAAATTCAGTTGAAATCGAGTGCTGCCTCTTATATCTACTTTGACCCCACTTTGGTAAGATGACTTTTCTAGATTGCTTTAATTAAATGGACTGTCATTAAATGGACAGAGAAGCAGATAAATACCTGGTATATTTTAACGGAGGCAAGTTGTTAGTGTTAATATAGAGATAAGGATCTCACAGTGAGCAGGCCACTGGGCATCAGGGCTAAATTCAGTAACAAGATTAGGTGAGTCCTCTGCAGGCAAGAAGTTAATGTCCTGTCCTTAGGAATGGTTGACTCTTAAAATATCACATCTGAATATATGCTCTTCTCAAGATACAAAAATCTGTCAGGCCCATTTCCAAGGGGAATTGGGTTGCAGATACTATGGCTTTGATTCCTTGGTGCTCCTGCAGGATGATATATGCACATACATGTTTCCAAGTCCAGGAGAATATTTTATCTTTGAATATCAACAGGTGCCAAGTTGTTCTCCGTCACCAACCACAGATCCTTCTGGTGAAAAAGGCATGGTTTCTACAGGGTTCAAAAATCAAGGGAAAAAAAGCCCTATTAATAAAACTCAGAGCTTGTATTCCCCTGCATAGCAGCCTGCAAAGTTACTCCTGAGTGCTCGCTTTGCAAGGCTCCAGGCGCACTGGGCTGTGTGTTCAGGTATTTTGTGTGTGTGATTAGAGACCTAAACTCTTGGTATGTTACTTTGGGGAGTTAGCTGGCACACCTGAGATAGGAGCAAGAGCCACCTTGGTCTTCCTCTGGAGTGAAGGCTGACAGCAGGAGCTCCAGAGGCTGATTAGGACCTTATTTGCAAAATCATCCTATTTACACATGAAAAAATGGATGTGTTTTTACGTGAGTGTGTGCAGGTGTTTACATATGTGCAGACACGTCCTTACAGTTTTACAGGACAATTTGATGCTGTCTGAAAATGCAGTCAAAGACATTTAAAAGAGAAGAACATAATATATAGAGGGTAATACATCCTGCTAAAAATATTATACATCTGGTCTGGGAATACTTATGGCTTAAGTAGGCTATAAATGAATACTTAACTGCTTTAGCGCTGTGAAGCGATGACCCTCATGTGGCCTTGGGACACATTGTATGGTCTTCAGCTGCCACTCTATTGAAAATAATGGGATCATGCATAATAATGCCAGCCTAGAGTGCAAGACTGCCTCCAGGAACCACCAGACTGTCCTCTTCCTGATATAATGCTCTAATAATGTTTCTAAGACAATGTGCTACCACTATACTAGATGCAATAAATACTATTTATGAATTCCAAATCAAAAGCAAATGTTAGCTGAGCCCCACATTTTAATGCTTGGAATAGTCCTGTTGCTATGCAAGTCATAAACCATTCTTATAAGAAGATAAGTATTGACCATTTAGTATATAAATCACTTCAGAATAGTAAGGTCCCTAAGTTTGTATGTCAGAAAAAATGATTTAATATACTTTTAGCAAGTACAAATGCAAAAGTTTGGTTTATTCCAATTCGTGACATTTCTTATTGTAAAGTATCTGAGAAATTGGTGCACTCTTTTTTATGTCTTTTTGAGTACTGCTAATTACAACATGAATGATCATTCATCTAAGAATTCATGCCTGAAATGCTTCAGTATTTCGCATTCTCTTCTTAAAAATGTTTGTTACCTGCAGCAAGGAGGAGAGCAAATTGATTATGCAGCTCTCTACACAGCACAAATAGCGAGATGTAGAAGAGGAGCATTGCGCTGCTTTTGGAGACAAACCGTATCAGTCTAAGGTACTACTTGACGTAAAGCTTTCTTCATTCCTTTCATGCTCCGCCAGAGAACCAATATCATCCCCAAATCAGCACAAATCAATTCTTCCCAGACAGTGTCTCTGTTCCATAGTTGAGCTTATCAGAACTTACTGGAGTTGGTGCAGGATTAAACAAAGCGCAGCCTTTCCCCTGCTGGGCTGCACGGAGTAGAGCCTGGAAGAGGGACTTCAGACCCTCTTGTTGGGTTTTCTCCATGCCTGTTCCTCTTGCATGTCAGAAACAGGCTCTTGGCTTGTCACATGCCATTGATGTGAGCCTGCAGCTGCCATTCAGTGCCAAGGGAACAGCAGGAATTTTAAAAACAGAGAAATATGAAGGCCTCAACAAGGCCTTTAACAAGAATCTGAGTAGGCATGATCAGGACCACGTCTGTGCCAGGACAGGCTGGAACAGAGAATCGCAATTGGATTTTTATCTTCCACAGCACGTTATGCCCACGTTCATGCATATTAGTGCTCCAACACTAATGCTCCCTAAGAGCTCAGCCCAGAGAATTCTACCTGTAATGACATCTTCCTCCCTATCCTTTTCAGTTCAGCAAATTTGACAGAGAAAGTGTTCCTTTACCATGGGAGGTTTCAGCAATCTGGGTTCAGAGTATTTTGAGTAATTTGTTGCATTGATGGTCAACACCAGCACTACAAGAACAAGTGCAAAGTAGAGGTTGGTCCACAGTCATCACACAGCTTTGAACTGAAGTACTTGGGGAAAGCATACCATGACACAAACATGCTCGGTTAAGCTAATGGGCATAATAAGTGTAATAAGCATAAGGGCAATGAATAGGAAATCCTCTGTTCGGTTATGATTTCCTCTCTGTACCTAATAAATGTTTAACTTGTAGCCCTAACAATTTTTTTTCCATATCTTTTAGTTTTTATTTTTAGACCTTGTGATGTCCTCTTTCATCTAGTGGGGATTCTGTTATTAATAAAACTGAAGCAGTGTCTACTGAAGCAGTGTCTGTTCATAATCTTTTTTTGCTGCTGAGCTCAGAACTACAATTCCTAGAACATTTGGTTTGAAGGACATTTTGTTTATCTGATATTCTGAGCCAACTTTTTTTCCCCTAGCATAAAATAATCTGGTTAGATCCTGCTGAGCAAACAATGCTTGTGTACCTAGGCTGTGCCCAGGGTTAGTATAGCCCAAAAAAAAAAGGGCCAAAGAAAAGATGGAAAAAAAAATTCACAGAAAAAAACCCACCTTGGATATCAAACTTCCTTAACTTTTGAGAAAAGATATATTCATTTGTAGAATGAGAAATAAACAACAGTGGGAGGGAATTATTCAGGATTTAAGTATAGTGCTGGAATTGCTGTTAATCCCACTACCTAAAACTGAACCATAACTAAAAGTGTATGAAAGTCATTACCTTCAGCTACCATTCTAGGTAGAGGACTGAGGAAGAAGGAGGGCAGGGAATATCTCACACTGTGGCTGAGACTGCAGCGCCCTGATCCCCTGCTCTTGGCTGGAGCCTCCCATGCAATGTAAGTAATGATATACTCAGATGGCCTTTATGGCTGGAGGCTTAAAGGCGCATGTGATAATTGGGGCTATTTTCCAAATGGGTAGTTCTGCTCCTTTAGAGTTGTCATTGGAGCAACTACTGATTTTCAAGCTCCTCTACTGTCATACAAAGTCAGGTAAGTGCTCCCATGGGGGCTACTGCCAAGCCCCCATTTTTCGGTGAATGATGCTCAGGCAGCATGCTCTTCTGCACCATGTCACTGTGTGGGACCTCGGAGCTCCTTTCACTGCTAGTGTCTTGTGCACCAGCCTGATGCTTTCCCTTTCCCTCTGCAACACCCTTATGAAAAGAGGGATGAAAAACACAGTCAATAAACTGGCACAAATACGATCATCATTTCTGTTTTATATTAAGGTGAAGTGAGTGTCCCATGATTGGCCTTTAAAGCTCTTTGCAAAGGGCAGAAGGCATCAAAAGATTGTGCTAATTAAATTTCAGTGGCTTTGGGCTTTGGTTTATTAGAGATTTCCTAGGCTTGTAAGCACATTTGAATCCCACAAGCAGATCAATTCTGCTCAGTCAGTTTGTCTCCTTGCGGCTTTCATCTCAGTTTATTGGTTCATGGTTGACTTCCACCTGCTTTGATTCATCTGAGACCTAATCATTAGCTTTCCCTGCTAAAGGTATATTCTGCTACCCACCCCCAGCCTTTTCTTTTCAACACTGTGCACTTCTAATTACATCTCCCACACAAATTTGTGTGTCATACTGGACTATCTTGGAAAGAATAGTTCAGAGAACAGTGGATAATACTACAGGGCATGTGCTATGCAGCATTTTCATCACTGCATTATTTCTGTTTGAAATCAGTAAGACTTCCTTGATGTTTAAGTGCCTTATGTAACTGGGCCTTAGTGAAAACAAGCTTATTCCAAAATAAAGACAGCATGTAACAGGCTCAATCATTTGGAAAGCGCAATTTGTTACACTCATGTGTTAGCAGAGTGATCACATTACTTTTGGTCCATCTTTATTGCTTCTAGAAGGCAACATTCTCAGGAAAGGTAGCTTGGAGAGATGTTCAGCTTTTCCAGCTGTTGAAATATTTTTGGAATGATCATCAGTCAAGATAAAATTACAGGGCACTGGGGATACACTCTGACCTTTGCAGGGATACAGTGGTTTGGCTCATAGATTGGCCTTCCTGGCCAAAACTCTGCTAGGAGGTGAATTATGTGACATCTATCATTGGACCACATTATTCAATCTAATGGCCTCACTGAAATCAAGATTTTACCCTGGAGTGCAGGAGAGGAGAATCAGAACCTAACAAGGCCTAGTATTTTTAATCCTGGGAAAGGAACTACTAATTCCTGTGCTGATCACTGTGTTGTGATTAACACCGCCTGCCGACTGCCATTCCCTAAAGGACAGGTTGTGATGCCCTTGCTGCCACTGAGAAGTGCCTTATGCCACAAATGCAGTGAAAAGGGTTGCTGAGCAAGAATGCCACCAAAAAAGCCAGTCCAAAATGATGGCATTCTCATTACAGCTTTTAAACCGGGATAAAGCCACCTCTGGGAGCGCTGCCTGAACACCAGCATCCAGCACTGTTTGAGATCTTGCCTGCCCTCCCAGTGCTGCTCCAGAGGACAGAGGGTTCCCAGAAGTTCTGCATCACATCTGCCAGCATCATGCATTTGTCCTGCGTACCCAATGTCATCTTGAATGGCACAAGGCTGAACCAAGCTCCTGGCGGGCTGGCAGCTGAGTGACACTGACCGTTGACAAGTGGAAGGACTCAACTGCTTGAACGCAGGTTTCTAGCCCTGATTTATAAGCCCTGGTCTCCAGATGCCACTCACCCTGTTAGTCTCTGTCACAGCTATCAGCCCGGTAAGCATGTCACTGTTACCCTGGGTGTCCCAGATGGCAACTCATTGCTACATTTAGTGCAACTAACCCCAATATTTAGGCAACCGAACCCAAATCTCAATCTCCACTAACTAAAAAGGCAGCCTAGGCACCCAGTGAACAGGAAGATTCCTACATACTGATACCTCAATGCAGATAACTTCATCTAGATTTGAATTTTGCCTGTGTTTTCCAGAAGCAAGGCATATTCAGTGTTTCCAAACAGCAATGTCTTTCCTCTGCTTCTCAGAGTGGACCAAAGCAGCATGGGCACAGTAAGTCCTGCAAAAGAGCTGTGACTTTAGATAGCTGGGCAATTAATTATCCACTGTTAAATATATCAGTACATAATTGAAAACTGCAACCTTATGGGGACAATGTACAAAATCTCATGTGCCTGACTACAAAATAATTAATTACTTAATCGTTATTTGCTGTCATATTCAGGAAGTAACAGTTGTGCATTTTCTCAGTTAGAAGAGATCAAATTAGATTTATATTGAAATAGCACACATTTAGTAATTGTCTAAAATCATCACTGTTCTTAATTATTCTTGTATTAAATTGTAATACTGAGGTGAAGAAAGCATTCAGCACAGCTGGATTAAGATCTCATAATGAGCATAAATTGACCTAAGTGTAGGCTGACCCCAAAAGAACTGATTCCAGCTGCATGTTCCCTCTTGCTCCAACAGCAGTGCCCTTGCATCTGCATGATGAGTCAGTTCAGTGAATTATCAACTGAAAAGGAGTTTTGCTGGATTTTACACTTGATTAATTCTCAGCCAGATGTGGCTCAGCACGGGACTTCTCAGACCTAATGCTGGTACACAGAGGCATAGGAATATGAACATGAATCAACTTAAACCAGTCATGAAACTGCAGTCTTGAAAAATATCTAACAAATTCTGAATTTATCTTCTGGGGCAAAAAAAAAAAAAAACTTTTACAATGCTTAGATTAGCGCAAAACTATTAATAGCTTAAATGCTAAAGCTTGTGTTTTCTCTGTAAAGGATCCTTACAGCATTTAGTCTTATGTGCTGATCTTGTTAGTTTAAGAGTCTTTTCCTCACTGTGAAGCGAGTCCCAGATGGTTCATATAGCTATTTGTCCTACATGCTTATAGGAATCCATTATCTGGATATTGACTTGTCCAGCAAAAGATTTTGCAACCCAGAATATTTCCTGCTAGTGCTTCTATAGTCCTCAGGCTTGTACACAGTATTTTAAGTTGATATATTTATTTACTATGGAATAGCTCCTTTGGAAAAGATCGTGTTGCAAAAAAGAGTTTGTTCAACACTGTTCAACATGAACAGAACCCAAGGACTGAGGGGCCAGAAGTTTCACTGCCGTGGGGCCAGAAGTTACACAGCTGAGATTGTCATAAACTGAGCACCTGACTGGTTAACTTCTAAATGTTTATGCCAGCGATGTTAATCTTGCTGATCGAAAAAGCAGGCTGAAAACCTGATGAGAAAAGGCAAGAGTTGTCTGATGGTTTGCAGGGCAGGGTGAGGCTAAAGGAATGACTTTGCTTGAGCTGCAGAGAGAACAGAGCTTTTTTTTGTAAGCAGTCCAGTAGTTTATATAGCTGAGTACTTTGTCTTTCTGTGGTTCTCAGAAAGATTGAAAATATCAGTGAGAATGTTGGAATGTGTTTTTCCTGAAACACGAATTACTTTTTTAAAGAAATATTTCTGCAAGGTCACGTATCCCTAGTTTCACCTTTTTTAAAGATGCAGCTGTCAAAAGCTTTAACAGTACTGAGGGATTTCGTTTGGCCAATGTAGGCATAAGGCTTATCACTGTGGCATAACTCAGGACTTCTGGCTCGAGTCTGGCTCTATCAAGACTGTCTGGTGACACCTAGCGATGTGCCGCGCACCCAGCTCGCGGCGCCGGCGAAAGCCCACATCTCGCCTGCCTGAAGCACGGCCTGAGCTCCAACCTCGCACCATAAGCAAGTCCACCGAGGCTGTGCTGGTGATGCTGCGTGATGAGGCCACGGGAGACAGAAGTGCCACCGCGAGCCCAGAGCTGCGGGAACAGCTCTGCGATGCTGAAGGCACATGGAGCAGAGGGAGGGCTGCAAAGGGTGGAAGGAAACTTCTCTTTATTCAATATTTGACAGTGAAGCAATAGCACTGCTGAGGCTTCTGAGAAGAAAAGATTTTGTCTGGATTTGGAAACAAGTGCTGCATGGGACTGTGATAGGCTGGCAAGGATGGAACAGGCACAGAGAGACTGTAATGGTGTTTATGGAAACAGAAGGGAGATGTGAAATGCATTTGGAGGGTCTAGAAACATCTTTGCTCAGGAGATAGACACAGGATTATGACCTCTGTGTAATGCTGCACAAGGGTGGCTTTTTTTTCCAAGGGTGCATAAGAGCAGACAGGGTGCCTGAATGCATGGCCAGAAAACTGCCCTCTTCCACGAAGCAAACTCGGCTGCCTCCTGCAGCCACCCTAAGTGTAAGGGGACAGACATGGTGAGCGGTGCATCCGGTGCTTGCTGGGGTGCTCGGTCTCTGCTGGGTAGCCCCTGTGCCAGGCAGCATCTCCTTGCAGGCCTCCTTTCCATATTAGTGTAGACAAGGGGAAACCTGGCTGCTGCCTACACAGCTTGCACCCAAGGGCTCACAGTCCCCAAAATACGCCTTAGTTTTGACATTCTCATGCCATTTTGGGGACACTATAATGTAATGGGAGTGATTTTCAAAAGGACAGAACGTGTGTCCAGATTGCTTCTAACAAAAGGTTGTGTTTCATCAGTGGGTAGAGACTCAGCCAGGGCATCTCTGCCTGCCAGCACAGGGCTGGCTGTCCGTAGCATGGCACTGTGCCCCCTCAGGAAATATAGCCCTACTACCTGCTAAAGCAGTTTTATACATTCTTGCCTGCAGCTAGCTCACACATCTGGCCTGGATGGGGATTGGGCAAAGGGGTCCAGATGCATCTGTAACCTGCACGTCCTTGGACTGCAAGCTCTGTGGGGCTAGGCCCATAATTTTGTTCAATGGATGCGTAGCACCTGTCATAGCAGAGCAACCATCCAAGCCTGGGGCTGCTGTGCACAATAATAGCAAAAAGTTAAATATCACCTTCATATAGGTCAAATAAATGAGGTGGTATTGCTGAAGTTAAGGCTGGTTGCTGTGTTGCCCTGCTCCTTACAGAGTCATTTACACCCTAGCTCAGCTCAGCTATCATTGGTAAATGCCTCACAGCCATTTTTCACTGCCTGAATCATACAAGCCCACATCACCCTGTGCAAAAGTTTAGAAACACAGGCCATGACCCTTTTTCATATGCATAACTGATAGGGCCAGTCAATGCAAGAACGTTATATGGAAAAGACAGCATTATAGCAGGTGTAACTGCTATTTAATGATGGATATATCTTTTCCTTTTCTGTGCATATTCACTGTTTGCTGAACTTTAGATGGACTCTCAGAGTACTGGCAGTTTGTCCTGACTTGGCACGCCTTTGAATTACACAGGAATTCTGAACATCCTCTTAAATCCATCCAAACCCCCTACTAGCACAGTGCCTCTACTTAGACTAGTTTTTTAAAAAATCACAAAAACACGAAGGCAAAAATACATGTTCAAAATTTACTTTGTCATGGCCACAGCAGCTATGCCACAGTCACTTGGTGCCTGCCTTTGTAAATCAGTTTACAGTCTGGCCAAGATGAGCTCCTCTAAAATACCCTTTTACGGCTTCACAGGCTCATAGCTTTTTGCCAACCAAGACTCAAAACAGGCCTGTGCTTCCTGGAAATGCTTGGACTGCATCCATTCTTCTACTTCCAAAACAGAGACTTTTTTAAAAAAAACACTGTGCTAGTTCTGACTACACCACTACCAGGTGAAAGCAGTTGAGAGCGGAGAAAAGATATCCAGCATCTGAGCAAAAATGGAAGTAGCAGAGGGACATAATCTAATACCCAAGGTGGAAGAAAAACAGCATGTCCAGAGATCCTAGGCTAAAAGCAGGATGCAGCCCATCAGAGAATTTCTTACCAGTTGCAAGTAATTGCCCATTTTGGAAAAAAAGTGCTGCTCTTGCAGGAATCGCAGCAAAGTTGGTTGTTACTTGGTATACAAAATGCACCTAGAACGAGATGTGGATTCTAGCTACAAAGTGCTGAGACAGTCCCAAACCAGCTGTGCAGACTATCGGCTGCTGTCTTTACATCAGCACAACAAGTGGATTAAGAAGAGCAGTAAACAGCCCCTTTGAAACTAACTCACTGGAACTGGGCCCTGTCAGAGGAGGACTCCATCTCTTGGCTCAAAATGAACCTCTTTTATCAAACTCCCTGTGCAGCAGTTGGTGCACACTGGCAAGGGCTAGTTCAGCAAATACTACTGGCTCTAACTCATGAAGACCATCCCTAGGCAGACTGCAGATGATCTTACTCTAGACCAAATTTTTGGAGGTCACTTTTACAAAGTAGTCAGTTTTGCTGGATTTATTCCCTTGACTTGAGTTACAAATGCTCTGGTAAGAATCTGCCTATGAGGTACAATGTAGTCAGTCTTGCTGACTTGCCAGAGGGCTTCTAGGAGCAGCTTGACTCTGGCTGGCAGAGTACCTTTGATGTGCATGGAGTGTGTGTTTGTCACTCTTGGTAGATTAAAGGGCTGACAAGGGCTGGCAACTATACTAAGTTATATCAGCAGTGCTTGATTTCTAATGGAGACATCTTTTTGAGACTAAAATATCTCAATTTCAGCATCTGTATGTGAGTTGGGAGTCTAACCTCCCCATTGTGGACATCTGGTCAGTTCGGTCAGTGGCTGTTCAACCCACTGAGAGTCTATTTCCAGACAAGCTGAATTATTTTTCGCACTCTGTTGACTGTAGTAGGAATCCTCGGACATGTTCAAATTGCCTATAGGTGTTAAATGCCAAAGGAGTTGCTCTAGGGCTTTCTACCTGGCCTCCAGCCACCGCTACAGGAGGGCCTATGTCTCTTGTAGGTACAGCATTGTACTTGCCAAGCTCCTGTCAATGTCTCAGATTCCCTGAAACATCTCAAGCAACATGAGAAGTCTCTGTGGAGGCAACTGAACCACTCCTTGAGCTCATGTATCAACATCTTCATGCAAACCTTCAATGTAGGTACTCTAATCTTAAACTTAATCCTATCCAAAGCAGCTTTATGTCAGTCTGTACAGCACAGCTCTGCCACATTGCCATTCCCGCAGTCTTACACCACCTGTACTTGTGTGTGGTGGGACCAAGCCCTCGGCACTATGCTCAGCCTGCATCTTGGGATTTCCATCCCTGCATCTCTCTTGCTCACTAAAGGAGTTCGAAACTCTTTTATTCTATGCAAGGACCTTGGCAACAAACTTCTGGACCTTGCTGTTGATCTAGATTTTTGGTTTAGATTGTCCCAAAATAACCTTGCACATAGGGCCAATTTGGTCTTTATCAATATTCATGTCGGTGATGCTATGAAGTGTTGTGACCTTTGGCAGGAAGTGGAAACAGTGTTGACAATGGTCTCTCTGCTGATACTGCAGCTCTACCTTGCAAGCATTTTACCAAAAGTTCCCTGGGTCCCTACCACACTCCACATGGTGCAACTTTGCAGAAGTTGTGCTAACAGCATTTTCTGAAGATGGCTGCACCTCACATCCCTCCTAAAGGGGAATTTCCCAAGCCACAGAGGAAACCGCAATAGGATGATATGCCCACGGCTGGTCAGAAGACAACAGATGTAATTCTTGAGATATCCTCTTCCCTGATCCTTCTGATTCACATTGTTTATGCAAATTCCAGGTCAGAAAGAAGGACAATGTTCTGCTAAGGCAGAAAATCCTATGTTTCAGACAAGATAGATTTCCTGTGTAGGAGGTCTTCTCCGTATTCAGCCTTTGGAACAAATGTAAATATGAACCTAATCATGAATGTGAAACTCATTCTTGCTTTCAAAAGTGCTGCAGATTTGAGTCAAGCCACCATTTGTAAGAAATTTCTAAAACAATGGGATTAATGGAGCACCATTAAGTCTCTAGATTTTTTGCCAGCCAATATGTAAGCTTATCATTACACTTTTTTTTCCTGAAAATATTATTGAAAATCATGTGTAAATACGAGTCTGAGGATGAGCTGCCATCTACTTTGTATAGTTTCATAGGCAGTAAGTGGACTGCAATTTGAGAACCAATATGACGACAGGGTCAATCCCTGTAAAAGGTTGAAGTGAGGATCTTTCAGCACCCCTGTCCCACACAGAACTGAGGTAACCCATTGTGCTCATACCTTAGATGAGCACTGTTAATTACCCACCTGAGGAAGAGTGAAGACATAAGGCCATGTTTCTCCTCCCTCTGCTCTGTCAAGAGAGGCAAGTGCCTCAGGGACATCAAAGGGTCTTGAAAGATGTTGCACCAGTGCGAGTTATCTTATCTCTAGAGGTACTCTTCAAGGAATTGTGAGAAATCGCCTCTTGCAGTTAGGTAGGCGATATAAACTTGCAGACAGCCCAGTCACACTTCAAAGGACATGTTTGCATTAGGATTTTTAACACAAATTCACTGAATGATAGTTCTCTTGATAGCATGGTTAAGGGCTAATCCTGGACTGCTCCAGCTGTGTGGGGGTTGAGGGTTGGCTGGAAATGCTAGAGCAAAAGTTCTCCTGCAAAGAAAAGGGAGCCTCTTGACGGATCATGCAACAGGAGACACATTTGCTGTGTGGTGTTAGATAGCAGGAGAAGGACTATGACACCAGGCTGCGACAGAGGCCTATGTGCTTGGGAGCAGAGCCCTTGCTGGGAACACAGCCCATTCCTTGTAACCTCTGCTTAAAGTACCATGGACACAAGAACACCTCTCCCATTGACATACACAAATGCTCTTCATCAGTAACGCTCTTAAGAGCTTCTTAGAATATATTTTGTCTGGTCTTATTTTCATTGATCTAAAATTCAGAACTAGGAAAACAAAGCAGAATTGTTGTTCAGCAACTATCCAGATTTTTTTTTGTTTTTTAAAAAAGGTTGATTTAAAGAATCAAGCTTTGGCTTGTTATTCATAATCATGGCAAATATCTAAAATATATAATTACTGTCATGTGGAATTGTTTTCTGTAATTTGATTAATATGAAAGACAAAATAAAATACTTGCCTCACTGTTTCTTTTTGATTCACTGCCTACATACCTGTAGTGCTTGAAGAGGATGTCAAAACAAGAGCTGGATGAGAAGTTTTCAATTAAACGGTTTTCACCAGAAAATGTGGTTTCACTGAAACCAAGACCTTTCAAGGAAATCTATATTTATTGTTGAAACTTTTATTGGAAATGTTTTGGGGTTCAAAATGAAATTTCTGATCAAAATGAGAGAGACAAACAGACAGATGAACTTAACGCACAAGACCGGGCACTACCTCAGTTTGATTCCCTTCATCAAGTGACTGAATGAATCATAGCATTACCAGACATTTTCTCTCTTTTTCCTCATTTATTTTTGTGACAGATTTCAGCAGCTTTTTGATCATTAATGTAACTAAAATGACTCCTGAAACCTCAAAAAGTTTTGCAAACTGGAATTCTCATTCCTAGCTAGCCTGCGTAATAGCCAAATGTACAAGTCTTTTAGGGCTTCTGTTTGACTCTAGTTCCAGAAAGCTTTAAGTCTGTGAAAGACTAAAATAAGAGTACAAAATGGAGAAATGTCCAGATGGTACATCAGAAGAGGTTCTTGGAAGAGATCTGCATGGCTCAAAGAGCTACTAAACACTTTATCCTTCCTTTTTGGAAGCATCGAAAACCGACCATCATCAAGTAGTTTATCAACTGTTTTTGGCCAGATAATCCAGCATAACCTCTGCAAGGCATTCAAGGACTAGGTATACTGGACTTGGGAGCCAAAAAGCAGCCATCATAACAAATAATTTCTTAGTAAGCAAACTCAGAGTCAATATGCTGTAGCCACAGCTTGCCCAAGCCCGAGAAGAAAGCGCTACCAGCGAAGCAGGGTACAGCACATCAAATCACCGAAGCCTATGGCCCATGGTGGCAAAGGTCATGTCATCACCACCACCATGCTCTTTTGAAAAGCACCTGGGCTTGCACTCTCCTATGTATCTTCCCTTGTTGGCTTTGTAAAGCGTGCTTCCTGCAGTCTTTCTGCCTGAAGAAATGGAATAGAAAAACCTTCCATAAATGACAAACGCAGGAGACTTGTTCAAGATATATAACAATTTTCTTTTCCTGAACTGAGAATCTTGGCTTATGCTTTAGAAGATGCTGTGAATGTGGCTATACACGGCCTTGAAGAGCACTGGAGAATAAGTCTCAACCTTATACACACAGTAGCATTTTCAGGTAATTTACTGGCTTTTCCATCATCAAAACTGCAGAGAACTGCAGAAACTTTAGTTGACTTTTCTCTATTTGCAAGGGAGTTACATTTTCCACAGGGCAAGTGGCAAAGCTCAACCCAACATAGGTATGGTGGCTCACACTCGTCCTTGCCTTTGGGCAGTCATGCATAAGACAAGCAAAATGGTCCATCACTACAGGACTTAGCTGATGATGGATCTATGCCCAGCAAATTAGCAGTCAGTTTAATGCAAGTCCTTTACAGCGAGTAGCTGGAATATCATGATCGAAGATCGAAAAGGCTGACGATAGATTGGGGAGACCCAACGCTGACATCTGACATGAGGCCATTGTCCATCATGGCTCTGCCTGCTTTCTTCTGATTACAAGTGGTCTGAATTATTGAGCAGACCTAATTCATGGCAACCTGCCACTTTCATTTCTGGGAAGGGCGAATGTAATAAGAAACAAATGCCTCAGCTAGAGTTTTGTATTGTCTCCAAACCTCTCCCATTGTGCTTCCCTGCTGATTAGGAAAATGTAGAGGAGAGGCTGGGAGGGAGGTTTAATACGATACTGACGGGCTGTGCACAGCAGTGAGAGGTATTCAGAGACAGTTAGACTATCTGTCTCCAAAGAGCTGACACCAAAATGTTAAGTTAATGGGAATGTAGCACTTTTGAAAACTAGAAAGCTAGCTTAAAAGTTTGGCAGGATCAGACCCTCTATTGAAGTCCTCTTTTCCCACTCCTTCCCTCCCATAAAACCTTTAGACAAAGAAAATAAACTTCTGATTGATTGAATGCAAAATCACAAGCAATAGCATGCTCCAATAATGCAGTTTTATTTGGATGCCTGTCAGTTCTGGAAAACTGGCGCTTGCACAGTCCGTGTTCTCTGCCACAGAGTCAGAATCTTTGATTTTCAGTTCAAGGCCATTTCTGACATTGCAACATTCATTTTTCACTGCAAAATGAAAGGAGGAAAAATCAGATTTTTGAAGTTTCCCCACCAAAGAGCACGGCACGAGGCTGATGCTGCAGTGATGGCCCTGGTGCAGTGCTTACCCTTCTCCTGGATTGCCTCAGCTTCAGCCCATGTGTCCCACCACGCACCACCGCCTGACTACGAGCCCTGAGGTGGATACAGCCACAGATTCACAGCATCAGGGAAGAAGATACCAGGAGAGCACACCCCTGTGGCATCCTCCCATAGCCATCCCTCTGATTTTTTTGGGGAGGTCTTTTTAATATTTTCATCCCACCATTGATGCAGAAGCTGATAGGTAGTTTCATGGGAGTTGCACTGAAAATGTTTCTGTAAGGAGGCACCTTCATAACTGTGAGAAGCTCAGTGTGCACAAAGCAGTGCTCTTCTCTGCCAGAGCTAGAGCAGGAGTCTGTTTCAGGAATCTTGCAGAAAAACTTTCAAAGTTTTCAATGGTTCACAGAGCCTAGCAGACCAAATACGTCCCCTGACCATTTCCAGCTGAATGAATCATGCGTGATCAGGAGCAAATGTGATCAAACAGCTGTGTCAGAAGGGTTGAGATAGGAGTGAGTAAATTAAAACTCTGTCTATCAAATTCATGGAAGTAGATTACTAACGAGTCAGCACAGAAAGAAGGAATTATTCTCACGTGTTTCTCCCTATAAAACTGACCTCATTCTAGTCCCTCTTTAGGAAATATGCCTAGAAATTTGCTTTGCATAAAAAAAAGGAAGTAATAATGAGATCAGCTATATGATATAAACTAATATTTTCTATAACAAAACCAATTCCTAATGGAAAATCCTATTTCCTGCTGTTTGGAGCCTTTTTCAATTATCTTCAAAAACGAGATCCCTGAACGGTGCACAACTTTGCCCTCGGTGATGCTGATACAGCGTCATTAAAGTCAAAGAGATTATACACATTTGAATGATGGCAAAATACAGCCCTGTGTATTTATTGCAAATGATTTTGTAAAATGTATCCCAATGAATTAAAAATGCATGAAGAAATGCAACATGGTAAATGTCACCATTTTCACTGATTGGATGTTTGTGTTTTTAAATAAGTTCATGCAAACAGAAGCGGATTTCTGACTTTTTTTAAAGGTATAAGTGACCTTCCACTCTACAGATTTGCCTAGACAGGCCTTCTCTCCCAGACCTACTGTTACAACTTCAGTAAAATAGATGAAGAAAATGCCTGTAAAATTTCAGTAATATCCACCATCAAATTAACTGTGTATACATTTCTATTTTAAAAAGAGAAAGCTTTTTGTATTTTGATTAATTGTCTTGGACAGATTAATCTAGAAGCATGAGTAGATTGCATTACAGACTATTAATTCCCTATTCATCCCAGAGCAGGGAGCATTTCTAGGATGGCAGTTCTCCTTTTGATCCTGCCAGACCTTGATGATACCCTTCGTATGAATGTTAGCAATAGCATTTTTAAACATTCATTATTAATTGAATCTTGATTTCTTCATTGTTTTCTGTGTATTGTGCTTTTCCATGAGAATCACAGCTCATGCCAACAAATGCCTAGAGAAATACCTTCACCTTGTAGGCTGCCAAATACATTCTATCTTTCAGTTAATTTATGGCAGTAATTTTGAAGTTTGCTGAGCTGGACACAGCTGGCTGGCAATGAATGCATTGTTATTAAATATGAGCAACATGTGACATTAATCTCAAATTAATTTTTGAGAGAAAATGCATGCAAATTGCTTTTCAATAACCTATAATAAAGATGTAAAAGAAATTGCTACAAGGATACTGCTAGCACCGAGCAGACAACTGTGCTGCCGGCAGGCAGCCTGTTTGTGCGTTGGTCAAGGGTGTTGACTTCGGGCATGGTCCTGCCTCTAACGTGTCCTGCTGGCTGCTCGTGGCACTCCAGCACTCCACACATTGTCATTATGGGTTTCCAAAGAAGACATCCAACTCTCCTCCCTCCTTAAGCACTGAGCCTTAAGTCCTACCAGGTGGATACTTGAGGTTTGGATGAACCAAAGCTGAAGTTCCACCACTGAGGTGGCTTCGGGGGCTGTGAATCAGTGGGTCTACTTACGCCGGAGGATGGACAAGGAGCCACCCACGAGCACTGAGGCAGCTGCCTTAGCCTTTTGAGTCTTCCTGCTTTTGCAGCCAGGGGTAAGAATCCATGGACAACTTCCCAGCTTGCCCCAGTGTGCATCTCACAGCTTTTGCTGTGTTCAGGATTTGTTGCTCATTCCTGAATTACAAAGAGCTGCTGCTGCAGCCAGGTAAGGTTTATGAAGCATTCAGAGCAGGTGAAGTACCGTGTAACTAGCAGGATAAATTATGGGTGCTAAGCTCACTATGTTGAAGCTATTAGAATAAATTTAATGTTGCCTTAAAAGAATGATGAAGTGTTCTCATTAAAAATGTGGACACTAAACCAAATGGTACAAACACAATGGTCTAAAATGCCAACAAAGTTTTCATCCATAAAGATAATTTCATCAGAAGAAAATACTCCATCATTATGGGCAACTAGAACTTTTGAGAACTTCAAAAGCACAGAATAATAATAATACCTACTTGGTTACCTGTTTGGTTACAGCTGGCACACCTGTGTCCTGGGGCCACGGCCTTTTGCATGTAGGCATCCTGCCACCAAACATAACGCAGTGCTGTCACATGCATGGGAGAAGAAACTGCAGAGGTCTGACGCCTCTGTTTAGCTAACTGCAGAAAGGCCTGTAAGGATTTGAGGCACCTTATTGCAGTCACAGGTGTTGTTCTGTGAAACTGCAGCTCATACAAAACCCGCAAACTGCCAGGTCTGTGCTAGGACTTTACCTTGAATAATGTCATATTAAGGCTCTGCCTCAGAGGAGCAGTGGCTGGGATTTCCTAAAGCGCTCACCTGACCGGGGAATACAGAGATTATGCTCTATTGGAAAGAAAGTGCAGCGGTTTCTATAGAATATTTTTGACAATGAAATGAATACAGTTTTAATTAGAATTTTCCATGGGAAACATTGACTTTTCGTGAAAAGCTCCCCACATTCAGAATGTTTAAAACCTATTTGTTTTGTTGCAGCTGGTAATCGGTTTTCCTCACTAAAAATTGATGAAATTTTTTGAGGTTTGTATCTTCCCTGTTTCAAAGAAAAACAATGTTCAAGGAAAGCAGGCTTCTTTTGAAAGATTGCATTTAAATAAAGCTCCAGTTTATCATCAGAGCAGAATGATTTTGATGGAAATGTTTCGACCTGTTCTTTCACAGAGATTCAATCTCATCAGATGGTAGTAAAATAAATCCTCCCAAGTCACTTGTGCCTAAACCCTACAAGATATTTTTAGGAAACAGCATCCCCACTGAAATCACCCTGAGACAGCATCTAAACATTTGCAAGGTTCTCTGTGTGACATCCTTTTAAAAAAACCCTACCTAGCACATTGCAGTGCTTTGATAAGCTCCACACATCCAGCAGCCCTAGTCTGAACAGTCTGTAACATCAGGCAGTGTTTTAAAACCGACCCACATGGAAAACCGTGAGGATGGGCTATGGGGTACTTAGTTTCCTCGGACACTGGTTGTAGGAGCTGGGCATCCCACAAGGCAGATGTTATTTTTAAATCATAGAAATCACTAGACTATTGTGGGAGCAGAGGTTTTTCCTCACTAGTACTAAGACGTCCAGTTGTATAAACCACTGGTTTTCCAGCTGCATGCTAGCAGCTATTCTCCCTGAAACTTTCATCTAGACGAAGTGCCTAAGTGTGCACTAAATTCAGCCTGTGACAGCAAGAAATAGCATGCAAAATGCAATACTTTCTGCAAACTCAGACTTCTCAGCACCCCCTACTCGTGGGGCTGCTGGGGCCAGTGCTGGCATGGCAGTGATGATGTCCCAGCCCAGGGGTCCATAGGAAGGGCAGCTGGGGTGCTGCACTTGGCGCTCCTCAGAGGTTTACGTATCCCCCTCATCCTGTGCACAGGCAAAACATACTGTTGTGCTAGTTCGGGAGCTGCCAACCCCACTGGCAATTTGCAGAGGGCTGCAAGAAAGGTTGGTGCCTGCTGTCATCCCAGATTTTACCTGGGCACATGCCCACGCATACTTCTGGAGTCTGCCCTCTGAGATAGCCGGCTGCTCATTTACCCTCAGTAGCTTCGTCCTGATGTGTCTGAGAAGGTGTATAAACATTTACGGATAAAGAAAAGTCCAAGCAAACCCAGCTCACTCTGTCTGGGTAGTTGTGAGAACCCTGTAACGGCTTTACATGTGTGTTTTTACTTCAGCTCCACAGAGAGAGCAAACTTTGCTTTTGGAATTAATAACAAGAAATTATTTATCCTTACCGTTATTTATTAACAAAATATTACTCCATCTTTTATATAGACGGGTCTTCAGCTCTTCAGATGTATCTGACTCGCATTGTCTGAGTGTCACTTGAGCTTATTTTGCGTAAAAAATATCTCCCAATTCTTGATTCCTCACTTTGCCAGAAGTGACTCACTCCTAATTTGCATCAAACAGCAAATGTTGACCTTTGTCACGCAAAGCCTGACCACATTTTTGATGAGCTGGGAAAATGCCCATCCCTTTATACCATGCACCTTGCTCCTGGGGCCAAAAGCACCACGTCATCGTACCCTGCCTGCCCTGCCAGAGAGGGCAGGAGGTGCCTGCTCCAGTCTCTGCACAAGCCCCCGTAAAGGAACAGGGTTGTGGTAAGATTTTCAGTTGTGCTGTGCAGCAGGCCTGGTGGCACAATGGAGCTCAGTGGAGGACAGATGGGGGCATGAAGTGGGGTGGCATCCAGAGCTGCAGCACCTGGCAGAGCACAGGAGAGCCCATTCCTGAGTGAGTGGCCAGCTTGACTGGAGCATCAGCCTGAAGCTAAGCTGCAAGCCAGGCAAAATATGTAGCTGAAGGCCACCAGGCACTGCCACAGCCTCCCAAGCAAAGGCTGTTCCTTGCATGGGCCCTTTCCTTTGCCCTGGTTAGCAAACACTGCATTTTTGTTGTGACTGTCATTTTAAAATTAAAGAGAGTTTGCCATGATTAATTATGCCAGGCATAGCTCCTGTGCTACTCCTCAGTCCAGTTTTCCAGGGAAACAAAGCTGAAGTTTGTTTCTCACTGTCAGTCTGTCCTCCCCTTGCACTAATTTTGGTGCTTATGGCCGATTTAAACCAAATTCAATGGCTGGGTCGAGTCCAGCCATGTAGCACAGGGACTCGGAAGAGGAGAGAAGCTCCGTTAGGCCGATACCGAGAAAGGACTAGCACGCACACTGTGTATTAGACACCGGAAAAGAAATGTTAGAAACTCGACTTCACCAGCTCTGCTGCCTGTGAAACTGCGCTGGGTATTTTTTATTCTAAATCCAATTTGCCAGGAAGGTGCCTAGCCGTTGAGCTAGGCACTTCTCTCCCAACCAGACCTTGTAAGGGCACCTCGACAGGACCCCAGGCTTTCCGGGGCGCAGTCTGTGGCGTGCACCGAGCACATGCGGCCCCGCTGCGTAGTGCTGTCGGGGGAAGGCTGGCACCCCCACACTGTCCTGCAACAGCATCTGACCCTGCTCAGGTTGCCATTTTTGTCTGTTTTTTAAACTCAGCAAAGGCAAAGGGAGAAAAGAGGAAATCAGTTCAGATTTTCAGATTTTTCAGATCTTCCCAAGAAGTAATGGGAGCAGAAGGACTTTCCAATGGGCACCATTTTTCTAAGGACTATAACATGCTTTGCAGTGAGGCAGAGAGGAAATTCTGTTCTATCTTGTTCTTCAATAGGTTCCCTTTTTAAGTGGTAATGGTGATGACTGTAGATCAAACCAGATGTTGTGATACACTGTAGATAATGTCTCATCCTTTGAAATACACTTGCTTGGAATGAGCACAACTGGATACGTGGCAATTTGAATCCCTTTGGGAGCTACAGAAATCTATGTATTAATAATAATGATTATTTTTCCTAGACTGTTAACCACATTTTCCTGTCGTTGTCAGCGGTTAGAGAGGAAACAAGCAATGATACCCTCAATAGCTCCTCAGCCTTACTCCTATGGTCAAAGAGGAGAGGTGCAAGACCGGTGGGAGCAGGAGGCAGCGCGCTCTGTGCACAGACTCTGGGTGAGCCATCGTCTGCATGCTCAGCACTCGCTTTTCACAGGACCTCTTGCAGTGCTGCTGTGAAAATGCTGTTAGCCAGAGCAATCGTTTGGTTTTTCCACTCTCTGTTCTTCATCTTGATGATAAAGCTTGCTACTTGGCAACTCTGGCATGTAAATGCCAAAGCCAACAATGTGGCAAGCAGGTGGTGTTTTCATCCAGGTTACCCTATTTGTGTGATTTTCTCAGCAATTCAGATTTTTTTTTTTTTTTTTTTTTTTTGCATAAACACAGGCTCAGAGAAAAAAAATGCATGCACAGGAGAGCAGAGCTGCCTGAAAACAAAAATACTCTTAATGACTGTAACCTGAGATTTTGATGTTAAGAAATGCTGGACATCCTTCACTGAACTTCACTGAACTCAGTGGCAACTGCCAGTGCTTGACAGCTCCCGAAAGCAGACCCTACAGAAATTGCTTGTATTGCTATTTTGAGGGGATTTATGTTGAAAGACTTCAGACATGTAAATAGACGAGTTTGTGGCTGGCCAAGCTGTGTTAATTTTAGAAAATTGCAGACACATAACCTCCCAGCCAAGAGCGACAAAATTGACTTCTGGGTGAACTGTGGATAAATGAATTGTGCTTGCAAATGCCCTTCAGTCCTAGCTTGCCAGCTTGCATGCAACTGCCACAGGATGGTTTGTATGGGGCTTATAAAGACAGACAAATCCTGAGGCAAAACAGGGGGTCTTGCAACAGCACCCTATGGTGGAAGATCTCTGTGCCATAGGGCTGCAAGGTGGGCACAGGGGGCTGCAGAAGGGATAATGCCACATTGTCCCTCTGCTCCGTGGGCTTGCAGGGCTGCAGCACTGGCCTGGGAGCGCAGCACCATGGCTAGACGGAAGGGAATCACCCCTTGCAGCTTCCTCAGTGAACCCAGCTGTGCCTTGTGGCCCAAAACGCATCTCCCGGGCATGTGTGCAGGACACGTTTGTGCATGCAGAGCTTGCTTGCTGTCAATTCTGCAGGGCACTGGACCTCCCCGTTCTCCAGGCCTCGTGACACAGATCAATCCCAAATCACAAAGGATGGACCAGAGGTAGTAAGTCGTGAGTGGGGCAAAAGTATAGCTCAGAGAGATGCTATCTGAGATCTGAGTGGATGCTAGATCGTGAAGGACCTTGGAAACCTCTAACATGGACCTTAAATCTGACCAGAAAGACATGAACCCTTATCTGAACAAAAAGAGGACCTAAATGAAGAAGCACAGAATGGGAAAACAGCTTTGTGGCATAATTTGCAGAGGCTGGAGACGATCTGCAACAATCTATCCCAGGGTATCGCCTCTGCTTGCTTTCCTGCTGTTCCGCATCTTTTCTTCTCTTCTCCACCACGCGTCCACTTGATTTCTCATCCTGGTGGTTTGAAATAGCAATAGTGCTTCCACTTCATTTCTTTTATGGACATTTACATAAATTTGAATCAATGTAAATAAAATCTGTTTATATATATGTATATATATTAATAGTATGGTACATGGATTATAACATATAGTGTATCTGATACATTTGGTATATATGATATGCATGGTATATATGACATAATATATGATAATATATATTGAATATGATATACATATAATATAGATGTGTGTACATATATGCTTTTAAAAATCTTTTTTAGGCCCATAACTTTTTCATAAAGCCTAACAAAATACTCTATTTTCTATCAGTGGTTTAACTGGACTTCATTAACAATTATGACTGCTAGGGAGTTAAATAAGAAGCTAATTTAACTAGGGCAGGGTTACCATTAGTTTTATATGTCTCTACGCTTACATTTTCTACCCTGCTAAACATTGCAGCTGCAGTTAAATCAACTGACACCATCTGTTCAGAAACCTATTTTCAGTTGCCTATTGGTAGAACCTAATCTCAGTTACTGTTTCAGCTCATGTTTTAATTTATATGCCCAGGGTAGACAAATATTCTTAGGAGATAAGATAAGATAAAAGAAGATAAGAATTCAGTGGACGTATTTCTAATTTCTTCTCCAAAATATGAGCATGAAACAAAAACTGAGCAAAGGTCTCCAGAGAGAGTGTATTTTTCTCTATGGGAAAGAGCTGTACTGGCTATGCCCTTGTGCCCTGTAAGTGGCATTTATTCCCTGCAGAGACGTGCGTTGTAATAGCTGCCACATACCCTAGAGGTAAGTGAGCACTTGTTTGGGGGTACAGTAGTCAGTGCAGGCAATGGGGAAACATGGGGAACATTTTAGCTGTCATGAAGTAAGGGTGATTTTTGCCTAACTGTAAGAGAGCCAAAATGTTACAGATGACTTGGTTTTCCAGAATGCCGCTTAGAGGCAGTGAAGGCGTTGAGAACTTTGGCAAATTAAGCCCACAGAGCATCATTACAGAGAGAACATCTGTGCACTCACTAAAAGGGGAAATAAACTGCAGTGAGGTATTTGCCACCCAGGGCTACTCATCTTCCAACTCCGTGTGAAAGAGCTGTCTATGTTTATTCAAAGATGCTTAAGGAGAGCAGCTTCCCACTCCAGCCGAGGTCAAGTGTGTCTACAGAGCAGTCCCCAAAATGCTGCACATGTTCATGAGCCTCCTGTCCACACAAAGACCTTGTCAGACACCCATGGGCAACCAGCAGGACACCTACCTGCTTGTTCCTCGTGCAACCCCGACCTGTCCCAGCAGTGTGCTAACACTGCATTGAATCAACAGATGCCATCCAGCTTTTTGAGTATAGCTTATTCCTGAGGGCAATTTCTGTTTATGTTGCATTTGAAGAATTGTCACTCGGAAGAACCTTCAGGCCATTTCTTTTCCTACACTCTTCAGCATGGAGATCTGTAAAATTGCATGTTTCCTGCTTATGTGGACCCTGGGAGCCCCTTGGGGTTAGGGGCCAACTACTTTGTTCCACCTTTAGGCAGCACTTAATACGTGGGGACCCGAGGCCATTCATAGGACTCCTCTTGCCATCACACAGGTGACAACATCAACAATCACAATAATCTTCATAAATTTATACTTACAGTTTAACTGATTTAGGCAAGAAAACAAATTGCATATATTGTATAA
Organism: Rhea pennata; assembly: GCF_028389875.1. Taxonomy (NCBI): domain Eukaryota; kingdom Metazoa; phylum Chordata; class Aves; order Rheiformes; family Rheidae; genus Rhea; species Rhea pennata. The sequence continues at coordinate 38,681,180 of NC_084663.1, forward strand.
TGGAAAGCCTCAGGATGGGTTCAGCTGAGAAGATTTGGTGATGTGAGCAATTGTGGAGCAGTAGTCTGAAGGCATTTCCTTTTAGACAGGTTTCCCCTCACCCTTTGCAGAGCAAGTCTGTTTTCTACAAAATGAGGCACAAACAGGAGCAGCATTACTAACTCAAACTGCAAGTCCCTATTTGTACAAGGATCTTCTGAGGAACAGACAAGCACTGAGTCAAAAAAAGAGAGGAAAAAAAAGCCTGAATCTTATCCATGACACTGAGAACAAGTAGCAGAAGCCATCAGTTCATGCCAAAAGGGGAGAAAAATTGATTTGCAACTGGAAGAAACTGCTTAGCTTTGCATGAAAGGCTCAATCCTGCAGTGCTGAGTAAGGCAAATCTGCTACTTAAACATGCAGCCTGACACTTTAGATATGGTACTTTTCCAAGCCTCATGCTCTTCATTCCAAAACAGAGCAGCTCTGTACCATGTACTTGCCATTGAGGTGTGGGTGGGTTAGTGCATGCACATGTGTGTGCATGGATGTGTAGACATCTCCCTTGTTGGATAAGGAGTGGGCTTCTCCTGGCTGTGGGAACTGCTGGCATTTTCAAAGGGAAATTTCTGAGGGATTCAGACAGTCAGTTCATGTTTGAAAAATCAAAGCTGGGCTCCCAGATATTTGGAAACCACGGGCAGGAAGCAGTGGTTGGTTTTCCCAATGAAAAGTCATTGCCAGTGGGACCCCCAGTGATACTTACTGGGACTCATGCTGTTTTTGAAATGCAGAGTGATCTAGAAGAGGAGAGGGAAGATTGAGGTGGCAAAATTTGCAGATGAAACAAAATTGTTCAGGATATTTGAATCTGAAGTTGACTATGGAGACCAGCAGAAGTATTTTATAATGCTGAGAGACAGGGCAATAAAGAAAAAGAATTGAATTCAGTGCTGAATAAACACAAAACAGCACATTTAGGGGAAAAGAAGTTATGGTACGTACAGAACGATGGCCTTAATTACCTGCTACCACCAGGAAGATGATGCTGACATCTTTGTGGAAAATGTCTGTCAGCACTCAGGAGCAGTTAAAGGCAAATTGAATGTTAAGACTTCTAAAGGAAAGTATACAACACAAAACAGCGCACAACTTTTTACCAATGTATAAATCCAAGGTGCTTTTGGATCTTTATCACTTCACACAGCTCTGGTAATATGGTCTCAAAAAAAAATCCCCCCAAAATGGAAGTATTATATAGAAGGGGGCTTATCAGAGGGGCAGGGTGGCTTCACAGTAGGACAGTTAGTAGGAGGCTCCACAGTTGGAGAGGTCCATAGGCCTTTTCAGTTTGGGAAACCATTGGGCACTGTAGAGGTCTGTGTGCAGGAATGGTGTGGAGCAGGAAATGGGGAACTGTTATCACCATTTCTCAGTACACAAGATCTCAGGGGCATCCAGTGGAGCTATTTTAGTCCTTAAGCTAAAAATAAATATGAGGAAGTGATTTTTCACCTAACACATAATTATGTTTTAGAACACATTGCTGCCAGATGCTGTGTGAGCCAGGCATATAAATATGCTGATACAGGGACTAGGGAAATTCATGGAGGATAGGTCCATGGCTGCCTATTACATGACTGTCCGCATGCAGTTCCATCTCAGGGAGTTCCTAAATCTCTGACTGCTGGAAGTTAAGCAGAGATTATTCTGTTCTTTCCTTTTCTCTATACTAGGTTTCTGCTGATGGCCACTTTCACAGGCATAATACTAGCTAAATGGACCTTGATCTGACCACCACTGACCATTCTTGCATCAATCGTATATGGACAGGGAAAGTTAGCAAGGTATATGGAGGTAACTTAATAAATTCTAAGCAAACTAAAGACAAATCTTACTTATGCTCTCTTAACCTAAATGTATGCTCTTAAGATAATCCTGTTCCCTCAAGGATTCATCAGGCATCTAACAGATGTATAGTGATTTATTGGTCATGATTTATTCATGATCTAAGAAGTGGCTGATCCAGTGATTGTTTGCAAAACCAATACAGAAGCATTACTTTGATAACTTCTTTCTGGATCAAATTCAAGCTAAAATGGAACATAAAGTATTCAACCGTGCCCTGAAGTTTCTATTCTGACTTCTTCCTTTCCCTTTGGCAATCTAGAGGGACATCAAGACTGTATAGTAGTGAGTTCAAAAAGGTGTAACAATGTTATGTTTGATGACTTTCATACGTAATCTCTGCAGGAGACTCAGTGCTATTTTCACCAAAATTATTTTTGTTATTATATCACCTTACTCACAAGTGCATTGAGGCCCAGTTCTACCCTTCTGATTTATATTCATTTGCATTTTTATCCAAAACTGGAAAAATACAAGACACCCTGACATTTAGAGTGTGGAAGTACTTGACTTGAACACGTAAATCAGAATCTGTCCTGCTTTATAAGAATGCAAGAGCCAGATTATGGATAATCTGGCTGTCTCTGGAAGTGCACAGGGATAGTCGAATCTGGCCTTTAAATGGGCTGGTTCATGAGCAGGTTGCTCCAGTTAACATACGTTGCTCCGGTGAAGGCAACAGGGTTACCTATGGGTGTCGCGAAGAAAATGAGACATCACCACACATTCAATGTGAATGCTAGAGAATGTCCGACTTTATTGTGCAAACGGTCATACTTATAAGCTGCAATCAAGCTGCAATGTCTGTGTAAAATCACGTGAGAACATATAACAGCATAGTTGGCAAGTACCCAGGGAGAGTACAACGAGAGATCATTAAAAAGTTCACTAAAACAAATCAGAAGCTGCTTATCCTTCCAGAACTCCTCCATGTCCTGTCTCACATCTTGTTTTGGTTTCGCAAGAAGGTCACCAGAAATTCTCATCCTTGTACATTTCCATCACATCTGTCTTTATACCACAATTCTTCTGTTTCACTTGAGACAAGCAAATCCCACACCTCCCCCCTTTCTTGATTTTAAGGCCGCCTCAATCTTACTATTTAGAAGTCCTGACACGGTTTGTATCATACATAGAACTACAATAAGAAATACCAGGAACACTATTATACCAATGATGTTAAATTTACTCGTTTCCCTGCCCAGCATGTTAAGGCATAAATTGTTTGGGCATTATGTACAGCAGTAAGTTGGGGTACAGATATCGAGCTTATTATATTCAGGGCAGGCCCCCACAGGGATACTGTATCACTACAATTTGCATCTAAAACAGCCCTTTTCACTCTACAGGGGAATGTTGTGTTAGATCCTTTTAAAGCTTCAACTATATATTACAAGTGTTGTCTCTGGGGCATTAAAAAAAGCTAATTTCCCTAAATAACAAGGATCTCCAAAAAACAAAGCTGGAATTCCTGCCCATGCACGATCTCCACAGATTAAAAAGAAAAATAATCGGGAGGTAATGCATACGGCGAGGTACGATTATAGGAGACAAGTCCGAAACGGACTACCAGCTTGTGAAAGAGATAAACAAAAATCAGTTACTCCTACCGTTCTCACCCATGTAACCCATACATTTGGTCTCTGCTGTGTTTACACCATTTCAAAGGGGAGAGTAGCTGTTTTTTGAACATATACAAACACACATATTACTATTATTATTATGGTCCATTCTCTTGCTGCTCGTGTTGTCTGAGAGGCTTCATCCATTTCGAAGGCATCCACCGAGGACCGATATCTGTCAAAACACAAGCATAGCCCCTACCCCATGTTAGTAATTTAACTGGGCCTTTCCACTCATTTCTTTGTACATGAAACCATTTCACCAGAGGTCTTTCCTGTGATTCTTCAGCCCTTTGTCTTAAATGTCGCAATATTGGAGGTTCTCGCAAATCACTACGAATGTTCAACCAATTAAGGACATATAATGCCTTCATAAGACGTGCTTCAGGCAAATCAATTATATCTCCAAAACGGTCTAATTGTTGTTTCAATGTCTTATGTGCTCCTTCAATAATGGCCTGTCCAGTCTAATTTCCAGGTACACCAGTGAGGTGCCTCACCCCCCACTGCTGAAGAAAACGACGAGTAGAATGAGCTATATAACTAGTACCATTATCAGTCTTTATCACTTTCGGCATACCCAAAACAGCAAAACACTGTGTCCAATGCCTCTGTGCAGCGTGGGCAGACGTATTAGTCAAGGCTGATGCCCATAACATTTGAGAGTAAGTATCAACCGTAACATGTACATATTTTTGATTCCGAAAATTAGGTATGATCGTTATATCTGTCTGCCATAATTCTAAAGGTCCAAGACCACGCGGGTTGACTACAGCATCTATTACCGAAGAAAAAGGGGCACAACATGAACATGCTGATACAATATTCTTTGCCTGAGACACAGTTAAGCCAAATTGCTGACTAAGAGCTTTCGCAGACTGATGAAAAAAATCATGTGAAAGTACAGCTTGTTTGAATATATTAGGTATCGTTACCATGGAAACTAATTTATCAGCTCTAATGTTACCTTCTGCTAAACCGTCTAAAATAGGTGTGTGACTTTTAATATGAGTATCAAAATAGGAGCAGGTTCGTGCATCTAACACATGCCAAAGATGCAAAAGCAAATCCCATAAAACAGTATTAACAGTTTGTCGAATAAAAGATCGCTCAATTCTCTTAACAATACCTACTACATATAATGAGTCACATACAATATTTATAGGTTGTTTATCAAAGCGTTGAAATACTTTTACTACAGCAAGAAGTTCTAACACTTGTGCGGAACCTTCGCCCACTACCACCATCTCCTGCCGTTGATTGTTTTGTTGCCAAACATATCCCGCTTTTCGCGTTTTTGAGCTAGCATCTGTGAAAACAGTGATCCCGTTTACAGGCGCATTAGATAACAGTACCATTTTTTCCATGGAAAGCTGCACCCGTATTAACGCATGTGAAGGATATCGGGAAGACAGTTGTCCTGCGAATCCCTGTAACGCAAGCGCAAGGTGTAGAGATTCCTGTAATAAAAACACAATCTGTTCTTCAGTATAAGGTATGTAAATAAGCTCAAAATTTCCTGCAGCCAGCTCATGAATCCGCTGGCGTCCTTTTCTGATCAGCCATGATATTCCCTCTAATCTTGTCACAATAGTTTTACGAAAATGTGATGGTGGAAAAATCCATTCAAGAATTATTAAAGGATCCTGTGCCTTTTCATCCCATTGCATAATAACTGCAGCGAGAGTGGTTTCTGAATTTAAAATAGCATACTGATATGCTAAACCCTCTTTTCGTCTTCCGCTATAGATTGCGGAGATTTTCTGCTCTATTCTTTGTATAGCTTGTTGATGTTTACTAGTAATCACACGCTTAGATTCTGCACCACCGCCTCCTTTTAACAGTTCGACCAAAGGCTGTAAATCCTCATTAGTGATTCCACAATACGGTTGCAACCATTGTAGATCACCTACAAGCTTTTGTACATCATGTAAAGTGTCAATCTTAGTAATCAAATGTAGTTTTTGAGGTCGCACTATAGTGTCAGTAATTGTCAATCCGAAATACTTATAAGCGGGAAAACGTTGGACTTTTTCTACTGCTATCACAAGATGGGCACGAGCCAAAGCATTTTGCAATATAGTTATTACATCGTCTGGCAGGGTCGAGCCTGCAACAAGGACATCATCCATATAATGATAAATTAACCATTGAGAATATTGTTAGCGCACAGGAGTGAGAGCTCAAGCCACATAATATTGACAAATGGTTGGAGAATTTTTCATACCTTGGGGAAGTACCATCCACTGATATCGACAATAAGGTTCCTGTTTATTAATTGATGGTACACTAAAGGCAAATTTCTCCTTATCAGCAGGATGAAGTGGGATTGTAAAGAAACAATCTTTCAAATCAATTACCACAATCTGCCAGTGACTAGGAATCATAGTAGGGTTTGGCAAACCTGGCTGAAGTGCTCCCATTGTTTGCATTACTGCATTTACAGCTCGCAAATCTTGTAGCAAACGCCATCTTCCTGACTTTTTAGGAATTATGAATACAGGGGTATTCCAAGGTCTGAAAGATTCCTCTAAATGCCCTAACTGAAGTTGTTCCTGAACTAGCACATGCAGATGGGACAACTTTTCTCGGGTAAGCGGCCACTGATCTACCCAAACAGGTTTGTCAATTAACCATGTCAATTTTATTAAGGGTGGTTGTCCCTCATCAGTGACCGCAACTAAAAAGGAGATGTAAGTAACGTTGAACCCCATTGCAATAAACAATCTCGCCCCAGAAGTAATATAGGGGTGTCCACTATGTATGGCTTTATTTTTGCAGTAGGAGCTAAGTCCTTATTATCTTGTATTGTTATGAAGTTCTCACTTACACAAGTGGGCTGAGACCCACCAATCCCCGTGACAGACATTTGTAACACCTGCAGTGGCCAAGAAACAGGCCAAATTTTTTGTGGAACAATACTTACATCAGCCCCTGTGTCAGTAAGAGCAGCATAAGAAAAAGACTGTCCATCCGGGTTTAAAAAGGTTACCCACCATGTGGGTTTTTCGTTAGATACAGGAATAGAAAAATATACCTGGGGATCATTAGTAGAACCGAACGCACCTTCCTGACATTCTATAGCTCCAGGATTTGGAACCATACTTCGAAAGGGAATCAGCTGAGCAATATAGGTACACTTTGCTATAAATATTGGAGGGAAAAAGGCCTTAACCATAATCTTTATCGGTCCTGTATAATCAGCATCAATTAAGCCAGGTAATACAAAAATCCCCTGCACAGAAGTTGATGAACAACCAATCAAAAGGGCACTCAACCCAAATCCCAAGGGTCCTTTCATATTAGATTCTACTACTTGAACTTGATCATTAATCAAGGTAACTCCTTCTTTTACAGCCAAATCTATTCCAGCACTTCCTTGCGTGGCAGATCGAAATTGGGAAAGGCATCCATAGTGCCGGTCTGAAAGGGTATTTGTTTCATAACGCCCCCCCTTCTAGGCGCTCAGTGATAGGTTTCCCGGATTGTTCAGATCATTCACCCCCAGTCAAGTGCCGTTTTTATGCATTTTAGATCTACACATTCGGGCAATGTGCCCGGGCTTTCCACATCGGAGGCATACTATGTTAGAATCCCTATTTCCTCCCAGGCGTAAATCTCCAGCATTATTATTTCGAGGACACCTATCACGAAAGTGACCTCACTGCCCACACAAAAAGCAAACCCCCAGACGCTGCCTAGGATTTTTCTGTGCTTGCAAAAGCGGCTTTAGGGCAGCAGCGAAAGCAGAAGCCTGAGCTTTTGCATGAACAGCTGCCTTATCTTGTTCTATTAATAGATCAGCGCGGCTACATGCTTCTATCATTTCAAGAAGTCCTGCCGTGCGAGGTAATGTAGCAAGTATTCGTTTACATACCATATTAGCATTCTGAACAGCTAAATCCTTCCCCACTGCCGCCTTCGCTTCTGGTGATAAATTAGGAGATTTTTCTATTGCTAGTCGCAACCTATCCAAAAATTCTGTAAAGGGTTCTGAAGAGCCCTGAATTATTTTTACGTAAGAAGGGACCACAGTTCCCATTTGTGGTACAGCTTTCAGTGCAGCAAGTGCCAGCTGCTGAGATTGCTGCAAAATGCGACGGTGTAGTCGCGTCTGCATTTGAGGGGTAGCGTGTTGCCCTTGCCCGAGCAACATATCAACCGTAGCTGTATGCAACGGATTGCCATCAGCTAAGTCTATATTACTCATTGTAGCAACCTCAACATGTCGCTTCCAATCATCTTTAAATATCAGCTTTTGCGTAGGACTTAAAATCAATGCAGTTATACTTTCCACATCATAAGGTATCAAAACATTTTGTGCAAACAAAACATCAATCAGATTTTGAACATAAGGATTTTGCATGCCATGCTCCATCACTGCTTTTTGTACTTCTCTTAACAATCGCCAATCAAACGGAACCCATTCAAGCGTTCTATGCCCCTGAGGGTCATGCCCGGCCTGAACGGGGTATGCGGTCAACTCAGTAGTCATAGCTTTAAGGGGTCCTAAAAATTCCCCTTCAACAATAGCATCCCGTATAACCCCCTGCCAACGTTGCCCAGGATCAATAACAGCAAATGTCTGCGCTTTATCATCCCCTTTTTCTGTTAACACTGCCTGTTTATAGTTGAGGAATAAGTCCTTCAATGTCTGTTTTTGCTGCTGCAATGCATCCTTAAAATCTTGCAAGCCTCGTGCTAAATACTGGAATTCCTTCTGTTGACTCTTACTTTCCAGCTGCAATTGCCTCAACATCTCAGCATCTTCATCCGCTAGCTGGGGAGGCAAAGGGACATCTTCTGGCTTTACAGAAGGCATACCAACATTCTTTTGTTCAATAGCATCATCCCCTTCAAACAAGGGAGCAGACAGGAGGGTTCCACCGAAAAAATCTTTAGCCGACGCATCGATAGGAAAGGCTGATGGCATCGGAGGGGCTGGAAGTACAGCTCCTGCAGCTTCCTCACCCACTGTTCCTTTCATGGCTGCTTCAGCAGCATGCATAACATGGGTCTCAGTTCTAGTATCACGCAGCAGATTAAAAACTACCTGCCAAGCTTGGCTCAACGATGTCGCTTCCTTATTACCTACTTTCACCGATTCCCACAGTTCTTGTTCTAAAATCTTCCACTTCTCCTCATTAAAAGCATCTTCGGGAGTAACAAAAACTTGCCATCTCTGCCCCCATGCAAGGAGGTCGGCAACATCCTTTTCTTTTATAATAACATCATGCTTAGCTGCTAAAGTCATTATAATAGCGAGCACAGCTCGCACTTCTACCGATACGGCAGATCCCATATTGTAATAGCAAACCACTCACTATATTCACTTACATTCAGTTGTACAACGTCGCTTCTTCTGAGCGCCAGGGACTCTCCAGAAACCTCGAGCAGTGCCTTCTTCGCCTTTACATTAAGTCACTTGGAGTCACCAAATGTCGCGAAGAAAATGAGACATCACCACACATTCAATGTGAATGCTAAAGAATGTCCGACTTTATTGTGCAAATGGTCATACTTACAAGCTGCAATCAAGCTGCAATGTCTGTGTAAAATCACGTGAGAGCATACAACAGCATAGTTGGCAAGTACCCAGGGAGAGTACAACGAGAGATCATTAAAAAGTTCACTAAAACAAATCAGAAGCCGCTTATCCTTCCAGAACTCCTCCATGTCCTGTCTCACATCTTGTTTTGGTTTCGCAAGAAGGTCACCAGAAATTCTCATCCTTGTACATTTCCATCACATCTGTCTTTATACCACAATTCTTCTGTTTCACTTGAGACAAGCAAATCCCACATATGGGTAACCATCACAACCTGCTAGAGCACACAAAGTGCTCATTTGTGGATGAAATTGCTGTCTACTTATCTAACTAGCCACTTCTTTTTTGCATGTGTTTGAAAGGCGCATTTTCTGGGTGAGTTTTTTTTCCCCCAAATGCATCAGGGCAACATTTCTAATGCTGCGAATATCACTGCTTGCATGTGAATGCCGCTGGCAACAAAACAGCTCTGCTTATTTCTATTTTTCATTAATGTATTCTAATGTATTCTAATTGATATGGACAGAGACATTTATTGTTCTTTTACAGAAAAGTAAGCAGAGAAAAAAATGAGATGGGAGCGGGGAGTATGAACAACGCTGTCTTCCAAGGTCAGATTCATTTATTTTAAGATCGATCTATCGATCTTGAAGCCTCTCGATAGGCCCCGAAACGGCTGCTGCTCGTCAGGCATGCGTAGCTTTTGGTGTGGGGCCCGTGGCGCTGTGGGGAGGCGTCGCAGGCTATCGACATTGAGCGTTGTTTGCGTGGTGGGGCCTTGAGGAGTCTTAACTTCCCGACGCGTCGCTGGGGCAACACATGCGCAGCCACCGATGGCTCTCGGTGCGCATGGCTGCGTGTGGATGTGGAGAGGCCTGGAGGGCTGTGGATTTGCCGGCCGACTTGGAGGGCTGCCTATGCGTAGGTGCCGATAGTTCCTGGGCGCGCGGAGACGCATGCCTGCCGCTAGGCGTCGCTCCGCCTGCGTGGCGAGAGGCAGGTGTGCCTTTGCCTGTGGGGCCGCTTGGGAGGCATCGAAGGGCATCGCCACAGAGGGCTCTGCCTGTGGAGCGGCACGCATGCCGGCCCAATTCCGCACCTATCGAGAGGCTTCGAGATCGCTCTATCGATCCGGAAGCCTCTCGATAGGCCCCGAAACGGCTGCTGCTCGTCAGGCATGCGTAGCTTTTGGTGTGGGGCCCGTGGCGCTGTGGGGAGGCGTCGCAGGCTATCGACGTTGACCGTTGTTTGCGTGGTGGGGCCTTGAGGAGTCCTAATTTCCCGACGCGTCGCTGGGGCAACACATGCGCAGCCGCCGATGGCTCTCGGTGTGCATGGCTGCGTGTGGATGTGGAGAGGCCTGGAGGGCTGTGGATTTGCCGGCCGACTTGGAGGGCTGCCTATGCGTAGGTGCCGATAGTTCCTGGGCGCGCGGAGACGCATGCCTGCCGCTAGGCGTCGCTCCGCCTGCGTGGCGAGAGGCAGGTGTGCCTTTGCCTGTGGGGCCGCTTGGGAGGCATCGAAGGGCATCGCCACGGAGGGCTCTGCCTGTGGAGCGGCACGCATGCCGGCCCATTTCCGCACCTATCGAGAGGCTTCGAGATCGATCTATCGATCTGGAAGCCTCTCGATAGGCCCCGAAACGGCTGCTGCTCGTCAGGCATGCGTAGCTTTTGGTGTGGGGCCCGTGGTGCTGTGGGGAGGCGTCGCAGGCTATCGACATTGAGCGTTTTGTCGTGGTGGGGCCTTGAGGAGTCCTAATTTCCCGACGCGTCGCTGGGGCAACACATGCGCAGCTGCCGATGGCTCTCGGTGCGCATGGCTGCGTGTGGATGTGGAGAGGCCTGGAGGGCTGTGGATTTGCCGGCCGACTTGGAGGGCTGCCTATGCGTAGGTGCCGATAGTTCCTGGGCGCGCGGAGACGCATGCCTGCCGCTAGGCATCGCTCCGCCTGCGTGGCGAGAGGCAGGTTTGCCTTTGCCTGTGGGGCCGCTTGGGAGGCATCGAAGGGCATCGCCACGGAGGGCTCTGCCTGTGGAGCGGCACGCATGCCGGCCCAATTCCGCACCTATCGAGAGGCTTCGAGATCGATCTATCGATCTCGAAGCCTCTCGATAGGCCCCGAAACGGCTGCTGCTCGTCAGGCATGCTCTCGGTGTGCATGGCTGCGTGTGGATGTGGAGAGGCCTGGAGGGCTGTGGATTTGCCGGCCGACTTGGAGGGCTGCCTACGCGTAGGTGCCGATAGTTCCTGGGTGCGCGGAGACGCATGCCTGCCGCTAGGCGTCGCTCCGCCTGCGTGGCGAGAGGCAGGTGTGCCTTTGCCTGTGGGGCCGCTTGGGAGGCATCGAAGGGCATCGCCACGGAGGGCTCTGCCTGTGGAGCGGCACGCATGCCGGCCCAATTCCGCACCTATCGAGAGGCTTCGAGATCGATCTATCGATCTCGAAGCCTCTCGATAGGCCCTGAAACGGCTGCTGCTCGTCAGGCATGCGTAGCTTTTGGTGTGGGGCCCGTGGCGCTGTGGGGAGGCGTCGCAGGCTATCGACATTGAGCGTTGTTTGCGTGGTGGGGCCTTGAGGAGTCTTAATTTCCCGACGCGTCGCTGGGGCAACACATGCGCAGCCGCCGATGGCTCTCGCTGTGCATGGCTGCGTGTGGATGTGGAGAGGCCTGGAGGGCTGTGGATTTGCCGGCCGACTTGGAGGGCTGCCTATGCGTAGGTGCCGATAGTTCCTGGGCGCGCGGAGACGCATGCCTGCCGCTAGGCATCGCTCCGCCTGCGTGGCGAGAGGCAGGTGTGCCTTTGCCTGTGGGGCCGCTTGGGAGGCATCGAAGGACATCGCCACGGAGGGCTCTGCCTGTGGAGCGGCACGCATGCCGGCCCAATTCCGCACCTATCGAGAGGCTTCGAGATCGATCTATCAATCTGGAAGCCTCTCGATAGGCCCCGAAACGGCTGCTGCTCGTCAGGCATGTTCTCGGTGTGCATGGCTGCGTGTGGATGTGGAGAGGCCTGGAGGGCTGTGGATTTGCCGGCCGACTTGGAGGGCTGCCTATGCGTAGGTGCCGATAGTTCCTGGGCGCGCGGAGACGCATGCCTGCCGCTAGGCGTCGCTCCGCCTGCGTGGCGAGAGGCAGGTGTGCCTTTGCCTGTGGGGCCGCTTGGGAGGCATCGAAGGGCATCGCCACGGAGGGCTCTGCCTGTGGAGCGGCACGCATGCCGGCCCAATTCCGCACCTATCGAGAGGCTTCGAGATCGATCTATCGATCTCGAAGCCTCTCGATAGGCCCCGAAACGGCTGCTGCTCGTCAGGCATGCGTAGCTTTTGGTGTGGGGCCCGTGGCGCTGTGGGGAGGCGTCGCAGGCTATCGACATTGAGCGTTGTTTGCGTGGTGGGGCCTTGAGGAGTCTTAATTTCCCGACGCGTCGCTGGGGCAACACATGCGCAGCCGCCGATGGCTCTCGGTGTGCATGGCTGCGTGTGGATGTGGAGAGGCCTGGAGGGCTGTGGATTTGCCTGCCGACTTGGAGGGCTGCCTATGCGTAGGTGCCGATAGTTCCTGGGCGCGCGGAGACGCATGCCTGCCGCTAGGCGTCGCTCCGCCTGCGTGGCAAGAGGCAGGTGTGCCTTTGCCTGTGGGGCCGCCTGGGAGGCATCGAAGGGCATCGCCACGGAGGGCTCTGCCTGTGGAGCGGCACACATGCCGGCCCAATTCCGCACCTATCGAGAGGCTTCGAGATCGATCTATCGATCTGGAAGCCTCTCGATAGGCCCCGAAACGGCTGCTGCTCGTCAGGCATGCGTAGCTTTTGGTGTGGGGCCCGTGGCGCTGTGGGGAGGCGTCGCAGGCTATCGACATTGAGCGTTGTTTGCGTGGTGGGGCCTTGAGGAGTCTTAATTTCCCGACGCGTCGCTGGGGCAACACATGCGCAGCCGCCGATGGCTCTCGCTGTGCATGGCTGCGTGTGGATGTGGAGAGGCCTGGAGGGCTGTGGATTTGCCTGCCGACTTGGAGGGCTGCCTATGCGTAGGTGCCGATAGTTCCTGGGCGCGCGGAGACGCATGCCTGCCGCTAGGCGTCGCTCCGCCTGCGTGGCGAGAGGCAGGTGTGCCTTTGCCTGTGGGGCCGCTTGGGAGGCATCGAAGGGCATCGCCACGGAGGGCTCTGCCTGTGGAGCGGCACGCATGCCGGCCCAATTCCGCACCTATCGAGAGGCTTCGAGATCGATCTATCGATCTCGAAGCCTCTCGATAGGCCCCGAAACGGCTGCTGCTCGTCAGGCATGCGTAGCTTTTGGTGTGGGGCCCGTGGCGCTGTGGGGAGGCGTCGCAGGCTATCGACATTGAGCGTTGTTTGCGTGGTGGGGCCTTGAGGAGTCTTAATTTCCCGACGCGTCGCTGGGGCAACACATGCGCAGCCGCCGATGGCTCTCGCTGTGCATGGCTGCGTGTGGATGTGGAGAGGCCTGGAGGGCTGTGGATTTGCCGGCCGACTTGGAGGGCTGCCTATGCGTAGGTGCCGATAGTTCCTGGGCGCGCGGAGACGCATGCCTGCCGCTAGGCGTCGCTCCGCCTGCGTGGCGAGAGGCAGGTGTGCCTTTGCCTGTGGGGCCGCTTGGGAGGCATCGAAGGGCATCGCCACGGAGGGCTCTGCCTGTGGAGCGGCACGCATGCCGGCCCAATTCCACACCTATCGAGAGGCTTCGAGATCGATCTATCGATCTGGAAGCCTCTCGATAGGCCCCGAAAAGGCTGCTGCTCGTCAGGCATGCGTAGCTTTTGGTGTGGGGCCCGTGGCGCTGTGGGGAGGCGTCGCAGGCTATCGACATTGAGCGTTGTTTGCGTGGTGGGGCCTTGAGGAGTCTTAATTTCCCGACGCGTCTCTGGGGCAACACATGCGCAGCCGCCGATGGCTCTCGCTGTGCATGGCTGCGTGTGGATGTGGAGAGGCCTGGAGGGCTGTGGATTTGCCTGCCGACTTGGAGGGCTGCCTATGCGTAGGTGCCGATAGTTCCTGGGCGCGCGGAGACGCATGCCTGCCGCTAGGCGTCGCTCCGCCTGCGTGGCGAGAGGCAGGTGTGCCTTTGCCTGTGGGGCCGCTTGGGAGGCATCGAAGGGCATCGCCACGGAGGGCTCTGCCTGTGGAGCGGCACGCATGCCGGCCCAATTCCACACCTATCGAGAGGCTTCGAGATCGATCTATCGATCTGGAAGCCTCTCGATAGGCCCCGAAAAGGCTGCTGCTCGTCAGGCATGCGTAGCTTTTGGTGTGGGGCCCGTGGCGCTGTGGGGAGGCGTCGCAGGCTATCGACGTTGACCGTTGTTTGCGTGGTGGGGCCTTGAAGAGTCTTAATTTCCCGACGCGTCGCTGGGGCAACACATGCGCAGCCGCCGATGGCTCTCGCTGTGCATGGCTGCGTGTGGATGTGGAGAGGCCTGGAGGGCTGTGGATTTGCCGGCCGACTTGGAGGGCTGCCTATGCGTAGGTGCCGATAGTTCCTGGGCGCGCGGAGACGCATGCCTGCCGCTAGGCATCGCTCCGCCTGCGTGGCGAGAGGCAGGTGTGCCTTTGCCTGTGGGGCCGCTTGGGAGGCATCGAAGGACATCGCCACGGAGGGCTCTGCCTGTGGAGCGGCACGCATGCCGGCCCAATTCCGCACCTATCGAGAGGCTTCGAGATCGATCTATCAATCTGGAAGCCTCTCGATAGGCCCCGAAACGGCTGCTGCTCGTCAGGCATGCGTAGCTTTTGGTGTGGGGCCCGTGGCGCTGTGGGGAGGCGTCGCAGGCTATCGACATTGAGCGTTGTTTGCGTGGTGGGGCCTTGAGGAGTCTTAATTTCCCGACGCGTCGCTGGGGCAACACATGCGCAGCCGCCGATGGCTCTCGGTGTGCATGGCTGCGTGTGGATGTGGAGAGGCCTGGAGGGCTGTGGATTTGCCGGCCGACTTGGAGGGCTGCCTATGCGTAGGTGCCGATAGTTCCTGGGCGCGCGGAGACGCATGCCTGCCGCTAGGCGTCGCTCCGCCTGCGTGGCGAGAGGCAGGTGTGCCTTTGCCTGTGGGGCCGCTTGGGAGGCATCGAAGGGCATCGCCACGGAGGGCTCTGCCTGTGGAGCGGCACGCATGCCGGCCCAATTCCGCACCTATCGAGAGGCTTCGAGATCGATCTATCAATCTGGAAGCCTCTCGATAGGCCCCGAAACGGCTGCTGCTCGTCAGGCATGCTCTCGGTGTGCATGGCTGCGTGTGGATGTGGAGAGGCCTGGAGGGCTGTGGATTTGCCAGCCGACTTGGAGGGCTGCCTACGCGTAGGTGCCGATAGTTCCTGGGCGCGCGGAGACGCATGCCTGCCGCTAGGCGTCGCTCCGCCTGCGTGGCGAGAGGCAGGTGTGCCTTTGCCTGTGGGGCCGCTTGGGAGGCATCGAAGGGCATCGCCACGGAGGGCTCTGCCTGTGGAGCGGCACGCATGCCGGCCCAATTCCGCACCTATCGAGAGGCTTCGAGATCGATCTATCGATCTCGAAGCCTCTCGATAGGCCCTGAAACGGCTGCTGCTCGTCAGGCATGTGTAGCTTTTGGTGTGGGGCCCGTGGCGCTGTGGGGAGGCGTCGCAGGTTATCGACATTGAGCGTTGTTTGCGTGGTGGGGCCTTGAGGAGTCTTAATTTCCCGACGCGTCGCTGGGGCAACACATGCGCAGCCGCCGATGGCTCTCGGTGTGCATGGCTGCGTGTGGATGTGGAGAGGCCTGGAGGGCTGTGGATTTGCCGGCCGACTTGGAGGGCTGCCTATGCGTAGGTGCCGATAGTTCCTGGGCGCGCGGAGACGCATGCCTGCCGCTAGGCGTCGCTCCGCCTGCGTGGCGAGAGGCAGGTGTGCCTTTGCCTGTGGGGCCGCTTGGGAGGCATCGAAGGGCATCGCCACGGAGGGCTCTGCCTGTGGAGCGGCACGCATGCCGGCCCAATTCCGCACCTATCAAGAGGCTTCGAGATCGATCTATCGATCTGGAAGCCTCTCGATAGGCCCCGAAAAGGCTGCTGCTCGTCAGGCATGCGTAGCTTTTGGTGTGGGGCCCGTGGCGCTGTGGGGAGGCGTCGCAGGCTATCGACATTGAGCGTTGTTTGCGTGGTGGGGCCTTGAGGAGTCTTAATTTCCCGACGCGTCGCTGGGGCAACACATGCGCAGCCGCCGATGGCTCTCGGTGTGCATGGCTGCGTGTGGATGTGGAGAGGCCTGGAGGGCTGTGGATTTGCCGGCCGACTTGGAGGGCTGCCTATGCGTAGGTGCCGATAGTTCCTGGGCGCGCGGAGACGCATGCCTGCCGCTAGGCGTCGCTCCGCCTGCGTGGCGAGAGGCAGGTGTGCCTTTGCCTGTGGGGCCGCTTGGGAGGCATCGAAGGGCATCGCCACGGAGGGCTCTGCCTGTGGAGCAGCACACATGCCGGCCCAATTCCGCACCTATCGAGAGGCTTCGAGATCGATCTATCGATCTGGAAGCCTCTCGATAGGCCCCGAAACGGCTGCTGCTCGTCAGGCATGCGTAGCTTTTGGTGTGGGGCCCGTGGCGCTGTGGGGAGGCGTCGCAGGCTATCGACATTGAGCGTTGTTTGCGTGGTGGGGCCTTGAGGAGTCTTAATTTCCCGACGCGTCGCTGGGGCAACACATGCGCAGCCGCCGATGGCTCTCGCTGTGCATGGCTGCGTGTGGATGTGGAGAGGCCTGGAGGGCTGTGGATTTGCCGGCCGACTTGGAGGGCTGCCTATGCGTAGGTGCCGATAGTTCCTGGGCGCGCGGAGACGCATGCCTGCCGCTAGGCGTCGCTCCGCCTGCGTGGCGAGAGGCAGGTGTGCCTTTGCCTGTGGGGCCGCTTGGGAGGCATCGAAGGGCATCGCCACGGAGGGCTCTGCCTGTGGAGCGGCACGCATGCCGGCCCAATTCCGCACCTATCGAGAGGCTTCGAGATCGATCTATCGATCTGGAAGCCTCTCGATAGGCCCCGAAAAGGCTGCTGCTCGTCAGGCATGCGTAGCTTTTGGTGTGGGGCCCGTGGCGCTGTGGGGAGGCGTCGCAGGCTATCGACATTGAGCGTTGTTTGCGTGGTGGGGCCTTGAGGAGTCTTAATTTCCCGACGCGTCGCTGGGGCAACACATGCGCAGCCGCCGATGGCTCTCGCTGTGCATGGCTGCGTGTGGATGTGGAGAGGCCTGGAGGGCTGTGGATTTGCCAGCCGACTTGGAGGGCTGCCTACGCGTAGGTGCCGATAGTTCCTGGGCGCGTGGAGACGCATGCCTGCCGCTAGGCGTCGCTCCGCCTGCGTGGCGAGAGGCAGGTGTGCCTTTGCCTGTGGGGCCGCTTGGGAGGCATCGAAGGGCATCGCCACGGAGGGCTCTGCCTGTGGAGCGGCACGCATGCCGGCCCAATTCCGCACCTATCGAGAGGCTTCGAGATCGATCTATCGATCTGGAAGCCTCTCGATAGGCCCTGAAACGGCTGCTGCTCGTCAGGCATGCGTAGCTTTTGGTGTGGGGCCCGTGGCGCTGTGGGGAGGCGTCGCAGGTTATCGACATTGAGCGTTGTTTGCGTGGTGGGGCCTTGAGGAGTCTTAATTTCCCGACGCGTCGCTGGGGCAACACATGCGCAGCCGCCGATGGCTCTCGGTGTGCATGGCTGCGTGTGGATGTGGAGAGGCCTGGAGGGCTGTGGATTTGCCGGCCGACTTGGAGGGCTGCCTATGCGTAGGTGCCGATAGTTCCTGGGCGCGCGGAGACGCATGCCTGCCGCTAGGCGTCGCTCCGCCTGCGTGGCGAGAGGCAGGTGTGCCTTTGCCTGTGGGGCCGCTTGGGAGGCATCGAAGGGCATCGCCACGGAGGGCTCTGCCTGTGGAGCGGCACGCATGCCGGCCCAATTCCGCACCTATCAAGAGGCTTCGAGATCGATCTATCGATCTGGAAGCCTCTCGATAGGCCCCGAAACGGCTGCTGCTCGTCAGGCATGCGTAGCTTTTGGTGTGGGGCCCGTGGCGCTGTGGGGAGGCGTCGCAGGCTATCGACATTGAGCGTTGTTTGCGTGGTGGGGCCTTGAGGAGTCTTAATTTCCCGACGCGTCGCTGGGGCAACACATGCGCAGCCGCCGATGGCTCTCGCTGTGCATGGCTGCGTGTGGATGTGGAGAGGCCTGGAGGGCTGTGGATTTGCCGGCCGACTTGGAGGGCTGCCTATGCGTAGGTGCCGATAGTTCCTGGGCGCGCGGAGACGCATGCCTGCCGCTAGGCGTCGCTCCGCCTGCGTGGCGAGAGGCAGGTGTGCCTTTGCCTGTGGGGCCGCTTGGGAGGCATCGAAGGGCATCGCCACGGAGGGCTCTGCCTGTGGAGCGGCACGCATGCCGGCCCAATTCCGCACCTATCGAGAGGCTTCGAGATCGATCTATCGATCTGGAAGCCTCTCGATAGGCCCCGAAAAGGCTGCTGCTCGTCAGGCATGCGTAGCTTTTGGTGTGGGGCCCGTGGCGCTGTGGGGAGGCGTCGCAGGCTATCGACATTGAGCGTTGTTTGCGTGGTGGGGCCTTGAGGAGTCTTAATTTCCCGACGCGTCGCTGGGGCAACACATGCGCAGCCGCCGATGGCTCTCGCTGTGCATGGCTGCGTGTGGATGTGGAGAGGCCTGGAGGGCTGTGGATTTGCCAGCCGACTTGGAGGGCTGCCTACGCGTAGGTGCCGATAGTTCCTGGGCGCGCGGAGACGCATGCCTGCCGCTAGGCGTCGCTCCGCCTGCGTGGCGAGAGGCAGGTGTGCCTTTGCCTGTGGGGCCGCTTGGGAGGCATCGAAGGGCATCGCCACGGAGGGCTCTGCCTGTGGAGCGGCACGCATGCCGGCCCAATTCCGCACCTATCGAGAGGCTTCGAGATCGATCTATCGATCTGGAAGCCTCTCGATAGGCCCTGAAACGGCTGCTGCTCGTCAGGCATGCGTAGCTTTTGGTGTGGGGCCCGTGGCGCTGTGGGGAGGCGTCGCAGGTTATCGACATTGAGCGTTGTTTGCGTGGTGGGGCCTTGAGGAGTCTTAATTTCCCGACGCGTCGCTGGGGCAACACATGCGCAGCCGCCGATGGCTCTCGGTGTGCATGGCTGCGTGTGGATGTGGAGAGGCCTGGAGGGCTGTGGATTTGCCGGCCGACTTGGAGGGCTGCCTATGCGTAGGTGCCGATAGTTCCTGGGCGCGCGGAGACGCATGCCTGCCGCTAGGCGTCGCTCCGCCTGCGTGGCGAGAGGCAGGTGTGCCTTTGCCTGTGGGGCCGCTTGGGAGGCATCGAAGGGCATCGCCACGGAGGGCTCTGCCTGTGGAGCGGCACGCATGCCGGCCCAATTCCGCACCTATCAAGAGGCTTCGAGATCGATCTATCGATCTGGAAGCCTCTCGATAGGCCCCGAAAAGGCTGCTGCTCGTCAGGCATGCGTAGCTTTTGGTGTGGGGCCCGTGGCGCTGTGGGGAGGCGTCGCAGGCTATCGACATTGAGCGTTGTTTGCGTGGTGGGGCCTTGAGGAGTCTTAATTTCCCGACGCGTCGCTGGGGCAACACATGCGCAGCCGCCGATGGCTCTCGGTGTGCATGGCTGCGTGTGGATGTGGAGAGGCCTGGAGGGCTGTGGATTTGCCGGCCGACTTGGAGGGCTGCCTATGCGTAGGTGCCGATAGTTCCTGGGCGCGCGGAGACGCATGCCTGCCGCTAGGCGTCGCTCCGCCTGCGTGGCGAGAGGCAGGTGTGCCTTTGCCTGTGGGGCCGCTTGGGAGGCATCGAAGGGCATCGCCACGGAGGGCTCTGCCTGTGGAGCAGCACACATGCCGGCCCAATTCCGCACCTATCGAGAGGCTTCGAGATCGATCTATCGATCTGGAAGCCTCTCGATAGGCCCCGAAACGGCTGCTGCTCGTCAGGCATGCGTAGCTTTTGGTGTGGGGCCCGTGGCGCTGTGGGGAGGCGTCGCAGGCTATCGACATTGAGCGTTGTTTGCGTGGTGGGGCCTTGAGGAGTCTTAATTTCCCGACGCGTCGCTGGGGCAACACATGCGCAGCCGCCGATGGCTCTCGCTGTGCATGGCTGCGTGTGGATGTGGAGAGGCCTGGAGGGCTGTGGATTTGCCGGCCGACTTGGAGGGCTGCCTATGCGTAGGTGCCGATAGTTCCTGGGCGCGCGGAGACGCATGCCTGCCGCTAGGCGTCGCTCCGCCTGCGTGGCGAGAGGCAGGTGTGCCTTTGCCTGTGGGGCCGCTTGGGAGGCATCGAAGGGCATCGCCACGGAGGGCTCTGCCTGTGGAGCGGCACGCATGCCGGCCCAATTCCGCACCTATCGAGAGGCTTCGAGATCGATCTATCGATCTGGAAGCCTCTCGATAGGCCCCGAAAAGGCTGCTGCTCGTCAGGCATGCGTAGCTTTTGGTGTGGGGCGCGTGGCGCTGTGGGGAGGCGTCGCAGGCTATCGACATTGAGCGTTGTTTGCGTGGTGGGGCCTTGAGGAGTCTTAATTTCCCGACGCGTCGCTGGGGCAACACATGCGCAGCCGCCGATGGCTCTCGCTGTGCATGGCTGCGTGTGGATGTGGAGAGGCCTGGAGGGCTGTGGATTTGCCGGCCGACTTGGAGGGCTGCCTATGCGTAGGTGCCGATAGTTCCTGGGCGCGCGGAGACGCATGCCTGCCGCTAGGCGTCGCTCCGCCTGCGTGGCGAGAGGCAGGTGTGCCTTTGCCTGTGGGGCCGCTTGGGAGGCATCGAAGGGCATCGCCACGGAGGGCTCTGCCTGTGGAGCGGCACGCATGCCGGCCCAATTCCGCACCTATCGAGAGGCTTCGAGATCGATCTATCGATCTGGAAGCCTCTCGATAGGCCCCGAAACGGCTGCTGCTCGTCAGGCATGCGTAGCTTTTGGTGTGGGGCCCGTGGCGCTGTGGGGAGGCGTCGCAGGCTATCGACATTGAGCGTTGTTTGCGTGGTGGGGCCTTGAGGAGTCTTAATTTCCCGACGCGTCGCTGGGGCAACACATGCGCAGCCGCCGATGGCTCTCGGTGTGCATGGCTGCGTGTGGATGTGGAGAGGCCTGGAGGGCTGTGGATTTGCCGGCCGACTTGGAGGGCTGCCTATGCGTAGGTGCCGATAGTTCCTGGGCGCGCGGAGACGCATGCCTGCCGCTAGGCGTCGCTCCGCCTGCGTGGCGAGAGGCAGGTGTGCCTTTGCCTGTGGGGCCGCTTGGGAGGCATCGAAGGGCATCGCCACGGAGGGCTCTGCCTGTGGAGCGGCACGCATGCCGGCCCAATTCCGCACCTATCGAGAGGCTTCGAGATCGATCTATCGATCTCGAAGCCTCTCGATAGGCCCCGAAACGGCTGCTGCTCGTCAGGCATGCGTAGCTTTTGGTGTGGGGCCCGTGGCGC
The DNA here is from genome assembly GCF_028389875.1 of Rhea pennata. Taxonomy (NCBI): domain Eukaryota; kingdom Metazoa; phylum Chordata; class Aves; order Rheiformes; family Rheidae; genus Rhea; species Rhea pennata. Next base: position 38,702,662 of record NC_084663.1, read on the forward strand.
TGTGGGGAGGCGTCGCAGGCTATCGACATTGAGCGTTGTTTGCGTGGTGGGGCCTTGAGGAGTCTTAATTTCCCGACGCGTCGCTGGGGCAACACATGCGCAGCCGCCGATGGCTCTCGGTGTGCATGGCTGCGTGTGGATGTGGAGAGGCCTGGAGGGCTGTGGATTTGCCGGCCGACTTGGAGGGCTGCCTATGCGTAGGTGCCGATAGTTCCTGGGCGCGCGGAGACGCATGCCTGCCGCTAGGCGTCGCTCCGCCTGCGTGGCGAGAGGCAGGTGTGCCTTTGCCTGTGGGGCCGCTTGCGAGGCATTGAAGGGCATCGCCACGGAGGGCTCTGCCTGTGGAGCAGCACGCATGCCGGCCCAATTCCGCACCTATCAAGAGGCTTCGAGATCGATCTATCGATCTGGAAGCCTCTCGATAGGCCCCGAAAAGGCTGCTGCTCGTCAGGCATGCGTAGCTTTTGGTGTGGAGCCCGTGGCGCTGTGGGGAGGCGTCACAGGCTATTGACGTTGACCGTTGTTTGCGTGGTGGGGCCTTGAGGAGTCTTAATTTCCCGACGCGTCGCTGGGGCAACACATGCGCAGCCGCCGATGGCTCTCGCTGTGCATGGCTGCGTGTGGATGTGGAGAGGCCTGGAGGGCTGTGGATTTGCCGGCCGACTTGGAGGGCTGCCTATGCGTAGGTGCCGATAGTTCCTGGGCGCGTGGAGACGCATGCCTGCCGCTAGGCGTCGCTCCGCCTGCGTGGCGAGAGGCAGGTGTGCCTTTGCCTGTGGGGCCGCTTGGGAGGCATCGAAGGGCATCGCCACGGAGGGCTCTGCCTGTGGAGCGGCACACATGCCGGCCCAATTCCGCACCTATCGAGAGGCTTCGAGATCGATCTATCGATCTCGAAGCCTCTCGATAGGCCCCGAAACGGCTGCTGCTCGTCAGGCATGCGTAGCTTTTGGTGTGGGGCCCGTGGCGCTGTGGGGAGGCGTCGCAGGCTATCGACATTGAGCGTTGTTTGCGTGGTGGGGCCTTGAGGAGTCTTAATTTCCCGACGCGTCGCTGGGGCAACACATGCGCAGCCGCCGATGGCTCTCGCTGTGCATGGCTGCGTGTGGATGTGGAGAGGCCTGGAGGGCTGTGGATTTGCCGGCCGACTTGGAGGGCTGCCTATGCGTAGGTGCCGATAGTTCCTGGGCGCGCGGAGACGCATGCCTGCCGCTAGGCGTCGCTCCGCCTGCGTGGCGAGAGGCAGGTGTGCCTTTGCCTGTGGGGCCGCTTGGGAGGCATCGAAGGGCATCGCCACGGAGGGCTCTGCCTGTGGAGCGGCACGCATGCCGGCCCAATTCCGCACCTATCGAGAGGCTTCGAGATCGATCTATCGATCTGGAAGCCTCTCGATAGGCCCCGAAAAGGCTGCTGCTCGTCAGGCATGCGTAGCTTTTGGTGTGGGGCCCGTGGCGCTGTGGGGAGGCGTCGCAGGCTATCGACATTGAGCGTTGTTTGCGTGGTGGGGCCTTGAGGAGTCTTAATTTCCCGACGCGTCGCTGGGGCAACACATGCGCAGCCGCCGATGGCTCTCGGTGTGCATGGCTGCGTGTGGATGTGGAGAGGCCTGGAGGGCTGTGGATTTGCCGGCCGACTTGGAGGGCTGCCTATGCGTAGGTGCCGATAGTTCCTGGGCGCGCGGAGACGCATGCCTGCCGCTAGGCGTCGCTCCGCCTGCGTGGCGAGAGGCAGGTGTGCCTTTGCCTGTGGGGCCGCTTGGGAGGCATCGAAGGGCATCGCCACGGAGGGCTCTGCCTGTGGAGCGGCACGCATGCCGGCCCAATTCCGCACCTATCGAGAGGCTTCGAGATCGATCTATCGATCTCGAAGCCTCTCGATAGGCCCCGAAACGGCTGCTGCTCGTCAGGCATGCGTAGCTTTTGGTGTGGGGCCCGTGGCGCTGTGGGGAGGCGTCGCAGGCTATCGACATTGAGCGTTGTTTGCGTGGTGGGGCCTTGAGGAGTCTTAATTTCCCGACGCGTCGCTGGGGCAACACATGCGCAGCCGCCGATGGCTCTCGCTGTGCATGGCTGCGTGTGGATGTGGAGAGGCCTGGAGGGCTGTGGATTTGCCGGCCGACTTGGAGGGCTGCCTATGCGTAGGTGCCGATAGTTCCTGGGCGCGCGGAGACGCATGCCTGCCGCTAGGCGTCGCTCCGCCTGCGTGGCGAGAGGCAGGTGTGCCTTTGCCTGTGGGGCCGCTTGGGAGGCATCGAAGGGCATCGCCACGGAGGGCTCTGCCTGTGGAGCGGCACGCATGCCGGCCCAATTCCGCACCTATCAAGAGGCTTCGAGATCGATCTATCGATCTGGAAGCCTCTCGATAGGCCCCGAAAAGGCTGCTGCTCGTCAGGCATGCGTAGCTTTTGGTGTGGAGCCCGTGGCGCTGTGGGGAGGCGTCACAGGCTATTGACGTTGACCGTTGTTTGCGTGGTGGGGCCTTGAGGAGTCTTAATTTCCCGACGCGTCGCTGGGGCAACACATGCGCAGCCGCCGATGGCTCTCGCTGTGCATGGCTGCGTGTGGATGTGGAGAGGCCTGGAGGGCTGTGGATTTGCCGGCCGACTTGGAGGGCTGCCTATGCGTAGGTGCCGATAGTTCCTGGGCGCGTGGAGACGCATGCCTGCCGCTAGGCGTCGCTCCGCCTGCGTGGCGAGAGGCAGGTGTGCCTTTGCCTGTGGGGCCGCTTGGGAGGCATCGAAGGGCATCGCCACGGAGGGCTCTGCCTGTGGAGCGGCACACATGCCGGCCCAATTCCGCACCTATCGAGAGGCTTCGAGATCGATCTATCGATCTCGAAGCCTCTCGATAGGCCCCGAAACGGCTGCTGCTCGTCAGGCATGCGTAGCTTTTGGTGTGGGGCCCGTGGCGCTGTGGGGAGGCGTCGCAGGCTATCGACATTGAGCGTTGTTTGCGTGGTGGGGCCTTGAGGAGTCTTAATTTCCCGACGCGTCGCTGGGGCAACACATGCGCAGCCGCCGATGGCTCTCGCTGTGCATGGCTGCGTGTGGATGTGGAGAGGCCTGGAGGGCTGTGGATTTGCCGGCCGACTTGGAGGGCTGCCTATGCGTAGGTGCCGATAGTTCCTGGGCGCGCGGAGACGCATGCCTGCCGCTAGGCGTCGCTCCGCCTGCGTGGCGAGAGGCAGGTGTGCCTTTGCCTGTGGGGCCGCTTGGGAGGCATCGAAGGGCATCGCCACGGAGGGCTCTGCCTGTGGAGCGGCACGCATGCCGGCCCAATTCCGCACCTATCGAGAGGCTTCGAGATCGATCTATCGATCTGGAAGCCTCTCGATAGGCCCCGAAAAGGCTGCTGCTCGTCAGGCATGCGTAGCTTTTGGTGTGGGGCCCGTGGCGCTGTGGGGAGGCGTCGCAGGCTATCGACATTGAGCGTTGTTTGCGTGGTGGGGCCTTGAGGAGTCTTAATTTCCCGACGCGTCGCTGGGGCAACACATGCGCAGCCGCCGATGGCTCTCGGTGTGCATGGCTGCGTGTGGATGTGGAGAGGCCTGGAGGGCTGTGGATTTGCCGGCCGACTTGGAGGGCTGCCTATGCGTAGGTGCCGATAGTTCCTGGGCGCGCGGAGACGCATGCCTGCCGCTAGGCGTCGCTCCGCCTGCGTGGCGAGAGGCAGGTGTGCCTTTGCCTGTGGGGCCGCTTGGGAGGCATCGAAGGGCATCGCCACGGAGGGCTCTGCCTGTGGAGCGGCACGCATGCCGGCCCAATTCCGCACCTATCGAGAGGCTTCGAGATCGATCTATCGATCTGGAAGCCTCTCGATAGGCCCCGAAACGGCTGCTGCTCGTCAGGCATGCGTAGCTTTTGGTGTGGGGCCCGTGGCGCTGTGGGGAGGCGTCGCAGGCTATCGACATTGAGCGTTGTTTGCGTGGTGGGGCCTTGAGGAGTCTTAATTTCCCGACGCGTCGCTGGGGCAACACATGCGCAGCCGCCGATGGCTCTCGCTGTGCATGGCTGCGTGTGGATGTGGAGAGGCCTGGAGGGCTGTGGATTTGCCGGCCGACTTGGAGGGCTGCCTATGCGTAGGTGCCGATAGTTCCTGGGCGCGCGGAGACGCATGCCTGCCGCTAGGCGTCGCTCCGCCTGCGTGGCGAGAGGCAGGTGTGCCTTTGCCTGTGGGGCCGCTTGCGAGGCATCGAAGGGCATCGCCACGGAGGGCTCTGCCTGTGGAGCGGCACGCATGCCGGCCCAATTCCGCACCTATCAAGAGGCTTCGAGATCGATCTATCGATCTGGAAGCCTCTCGATAGGCCCCGAAAAGGCTGCTGCTCGTCAGGCATGCGTAGCTTTTGGTGTGGAGCCCGTGGCGCTGTGGGGAGGCGTCACAGGCTATTGACGTTGACCGTTGTTTGCGTGGTGGGGCCTTGAGGAGTCTTAATTTCCCGACGCGTCGCTGGGGCAACACATGCGCAGCCGCCGATGGCTCTCGCTGTGCATGGCTGCGTGTGGATGTGGAGAGGCCTGGAGGGCTGTGGATTTGCCGGCCGACTTGGAGGGCTGCCTATGCGTAGGTGCCGATAGTTCCTGGGCGCGTGGAGACGCATGCCTGCCGCTAGGCGTCGCTCCGCCTGCGTGGCGAGAGGCAGGTGTGCCTTTGCCTGTGGGGCCGCTTGGGAGGCATCGAAGGGCATCGCCACGGAGGGCTCTGCCTGTGGAGCAGCACACATGCCGGCCCAATTCCGCACCTATCGAGAGGCTTCGAGATCGATCTATCGATCTCGAAGCCTCTCGATAGGCCCCGAAACGGCTGCTGCTCGTCAGGCATGCGTAGCTTTTGGTGTGGGGCCCGTGGCGCTGTGGGGAGGCGTCGCAGGCTATCGACATTGAGCGTTGTTTGCGTGGTGGGGCCTTGAGGAGTCTTAATTTCCCGACGCGTCGCTGGGGCAACACATGCGCAGCCGCCGATGGCTCTCGGTGTGCATGGCTGCGTGTGGATGTGGAGAGGCCTGGAGGGCTGTGGATTTGCCGGCCGACTTGGAGGGCTGCCTATGCGTAGGTGCCGATAGTTCCTGGGCGCGCGGAGACGCATGCCTGCCGCTAGGCGTCGCTCCGCCTGCGTGGCGAGAGGCAGGTGTGCCTTTGCCTGTGGGGCCGCTTGGGAGGCATCGAAGGGCATCGCCACGGAGGGCTCTGCCTGTGGAGCAGCACACATGCCGGCCCAATTCCGCACCTATCGAGAGGCTTCGAGATCGATCTATCGATCTGGAAGCCTCTCGAGAGGCCCTGAAACGGCTGCTGCTCGTCAGGCATGCGTAGCTTTTGGTGTGGGGCCCGTGGCGCTGTGGGGAGGCGTCGCAGGCTATCGACATTGAGCGTTGTTTGCGTGGTGGGGCCTTGAGGAGTCTTAATTTCCCGACGCGTCGCTGGGGCAACACATGCGCAGCCGCCGATGGCTCTCGCTGTGCATGGCTGCGTGTGGATGTGGAGAGGCCTGGAGGGCTGTGGATTTGCCGGCCGACTTGGAGGGCTGCCTATGCGTAGGTGCCGATAGTTCCTGGGCGCGCGGAGACGCATGCCTGCCGCTAGGCGTCGCTCCGCCTGCGTGGCGAGAGGCAGGTGTGCCTTTGCCTGTGGGGCCGCTTGGGAGGCATCGAAGGGCATCGCCACGGAGGGCTCTGCCTGTGGAGCGGCACGCATGCCGGCCCAATTCCGCACCTATCGAGAGGCTTCGAGATCGATCTATCGATCTCGAAGCCTCTCGATAGGCCCTGAAACGGCTGCTGCTCGTCAGGCATGCGTAGCTTTTGGTGTGGGGCCCGTGGCGCTGTGGGGAGGCGTCGCAGGCTATCGACATTGAGCGTTGTTTGCGTGGTGGGGCCTTGAGGAGTCTTAATTTCCCGACGCATCGCTGGGGCAACACATGCGCAGCCGCCGATGGCTCTCGGTGTGCATGGCTGCGTGTGGATGTGGAGAGGCCTGGAGGGCTGTGGATTTGCCGGCCGACTTGGAGGGCTGCCTATGCGTAGGTGCCGATAGTTCCTGGGCGCGCGGAGACGCATGCCTGCCGCTAGGCGTCGCTCCGCCTGCGTGGCGAGAGGCAGGTGTGCCTTTGCCTGTGGGGCCGCTTGCGAGGCATCGAAGGGCATCGCCACGGAGGGCTCTGCCTGTGGAGCGGCACGCATGCCGGCCCAATTCCGCACCTATCAAGAGGCTTCGAGATCGATCTATCGATCTGGAAGCCTCTTGATAGGCCCCGAAAAGGCTGCTGCTCGTCAGGCATGCGTAGCTTTTGGTGTGGGGCCCGTGGCGCTGTGGGGAGGCGTCGCAGGCTATCGACATTGAGCGTTGTTTGCGTGGTGGGGCCTTGAGGAGTCTTAATTTCCCGACGCGTCGCTGGGGCAACACATGCGCAGCCGCCGATGGCTCTCGGTGTGCATGGCTGCGTGTGGATGTGGAGAGGCCTGGAGGGCTGTGGATTTGCCGGCCGACTTGGAGGGCTGCCTATGCGTAGGTGCCGATAGTTCCTGGGCGCGCGGAGACGCATGCCTGCCGCTAGGCGTCGCTCCGCCTGCGTGGCGAGAGGCAGGTGTGCCTTTGCCTGTGGGGCCGCTTGCGAGGCATCGAAGGGCATCGCCACGGAGGGCTCTGCCTGTGGAGCGGCACGCATGCCGGCCCAATTCCGCACCTATCAAGAGGCTTCGAGATCGATCTATCGATCTGGAAGCCTCTCGATAGGCCCCGAAACGGCTGCTGCTCGTCAGGCATGCGTAGCTTTTGGTGTGGAGCCCGTGGCGCTGTGGGGAGGCGTCACAGGCTATCGACGTTGACCGTTGTTTGCGTGGTGGGGCCTTGAGGAGTCTTAATTTCCCGACGCGTCGCTGGGGCAACACATGCGCAGCCGCCGATGGCTCTCGCTGTGCATGGCTGCGTGTGGATGTGGAGAGGCCTGGAGGGCTGTGGATTTGCCGGCCGACTTGGAGGGCTGCCTATGCGTAGGTGCCGATAGTTCCTGGGCGCGCGGAGACGCATGCCTGCCGCTAGGCGTCGCTCCGCCTGCGTGGCGAGAGGCAGGTGTGCCTTTGCCTGTGGGGCCGCTTGGGAGGCATCGAAGGGCATCGCCACGGAGGGCTCTGCCTGTGGAGCGGCACGCATGCCGGCCCAATTCTGCACCTATCGAGAGGCTTCGAGATCGATCTATCGATCTCGAAGCCTCTCGATAGGCCCTGAAACGGCTGCTGCTCGTCAGGCATGCGTAGCTTTTGGTGTGGGGCCCGTGGCGCTGTGGGGAGGCGTCGCAGGCTATCGACATTGAGCGTTGTTTGCGTGGTGGGGCCTTGAGGAGTCTTAATTTCCCGACGCGTCGCTGGGGCAACACATGCGCAGCCGCCGATGGCTCTCGCTGTGCATGGCTGCGTGTGGATGTGGAGAGGCCTGGAGGGCTGTGGATTTGCCGGCCGACTTGGAGGGCTGCCTATGCGTAGGTGCCGATAGTTCCTGGGCGCGCGGAGACGCATGCCTGCCGCTAGGCGTCGCTCCGCCTGCGTGGCGAGAGGCAGGTGTGCCTTTGCCTGTGGGGCCGCTTGGGAGGCATCGAAGGGCATCGCCACGGAGGGCTCTGCCTGTGGAGCGGCACGCATGCCGGCCCAATTCCGCACCTATCGAGAGGCTTCGAGATCGATCTATCGATCTCGAAGCCTCTCGATAGGCCCTGAAACGGCTGCTGCTCGTCAGGCATGCGTAGCTTTTGGTGTGGGGCCCGTGGCGCTGTGGGGAGGCGTCGCAGGCTATCGACATTGAGCGTTGTTTGCGTGGTGGGGCCTTGAGGAGTCTTAATTTCCCGACGCGTCGCTGGGGCAACACATGCGCAGCCGCCGATGGCTCTCGCTGTGCATGGCTGCGTGTGGATGTGGAGAGGCCTGGAGGGCTGTGGATTTGCCGGCCGACTTGGAGGGCTGCCTATGCGTAGGTGCCGATAGTTCCTGGGCGCGCGGAGACGCATGCCTGCCGCTAGGCGTCGCTCCGCCTGCGTGGCGAGAGGCAGGTGTGCCTTTGCCTGTGGGGCCGCTTGCGAGGCATCGAAGGGCATCGCCACGGAGGGCTCTGCCTGTGGAGCGGCACGCATGCCGGCCCAATTCCGCACCTATCGAGAGGCTTCGAGATCGATCTATCGATCTCGAAGCCTCTCGATAGGCCCCGAAACGGCTGCTGCTCGTCAGGCATGCGTAGCTTTTGGTGTGGGGCCCGTGGCGCTGTGGGGAGGCGTCGCAGGCTATCGACATTGAGCGTTTTGTCGTGGTGGGGCCTTGAGGAGTCTTAATTTCCCGACGCGTCGCTGGGGCAACACATGCGCAGCCGCCGATGGCTCTCGCTGTGCATGGCTGCGTGTGGATGTGGAGAGGCCTGGAGGGCTGTGGATTTGCCTGCCGACTTGGAGGGCTGCCTATGCGTAGGTGCCGATAGTTCCTGGGCGCGCGGAGACGCATGCCTGCCGCTAGGCGTCGCTCCGCCTGCGTGGCGAGAGGCAGGTGTGCCTTTGCCTGTGGGGCCGCTTGGGAGGCATCGAAGGGCATCGCCACGGAGGGCTCTGCCTGTGGAGCGGCACGCATGCCGGCCCAATTCTGCACCTATCGAGAGGCTTCGAGATCGATCTATCGATCTCGAAGCCTCTCGATAGGCCCTGAAACGGCTGCTGCTCGTCAGGCATGCGTAGCTTTTGGTGTGGGGCCCGTGGCGCTGTGGGGAGGCGTCGCAGGCTATCGACATTGAGCGTTGTTTGCGTGGTGGGGCCTTGAGGAGTCTTAATTTCCCGACGCGTCGCTGGGGCAACACATGCGCAGCCGCCGATGGCTCTCGCTGTGCATGGCTGCGTGTGGATGTGGAGAGGCCTGGAGGGCTGTGGATTTGCCGGCCGACTTGGAGGGCTGCCTATGCGTAGGTGCCGATAGTTCCTGGGCGCGCGGAGACGCATGCCTGCCGCTAGGCGTCGCTCCGCCTGCGTGGCGAGAGGCAGGTGTGCCTTTGCCTGTGGGGCCGCTTGGGAGGCATCGAAGGGCATCGCCACGGAGGGCTCTGCCTGTGGAGCGGCACGCATGCCGGCCCAATTCCGCACCTATCGAGAGGCTTCGAGATCGATCTATCGATCTCGAAGCCTCTCGATAGGCCCTGAAACGGCTGCTGCTCGTCAGGCATGCGTAGCTTTTGGTGTGGGGCCCGTGGCGCTGTGGGGAGGCGTCGCAGGCTATCGACATTGAGCGTTGTTTGCGTGGTGGGGCCTTGAGGAGTCTTAATTTCCCGACGCGTCGCTGGGGCAACACATGCGCAGCCGCCGATGGCTCTCGCTGTGCATGGCTGCGTGTGGATGTGGAGAGGCCTGGAGGGCTGTGGATTTGCCGGCCGACTTGGAGGGCTGCCTATGCGTAGGTGCCGATAGTTCCTGGGCGCGCGGAGACGCATGCCTGCCGCTAGGCGTCGCTCCGCCTGCGTGGCGAGAGGCAGGTGTGCCTTTGCCTGTGGGGCCGCTTGCGAGGCATCGAAGGGCATCGCCACGGAGGGCTCTGCCTGTGGAGCGGCACGCATGCCGGCCCAATTCCGCACCTATCGAGAGGCTTCGAGATCGATCTATCGATCTCGAAGCCTCTCGATAGGCCCCGAAACGGCTGCTGCTCGTCAGGCATGCGTAGCTTTTGGTGTGGGGCCCGTGGCGCTGTGGGGAGGCGTCGCAGGCTATCGACATTGAGCGTTTTGTCGTGGTGGGGCCTTGAGGAGTCTTAATTTCCCGACGCGTCGCTGGGGCAACACATGCGCAGCCGCCGATGGCTCTCGCTGTGCATGGCTGCGTGTGGATGTGGAGAGGCCTGGAGGGCTGTGGATTTGCCTGCCGACTTGGAGGGCTGCCTATGCGTAGGTGCCGATAGTTCCTGGGCGCGCGGAGACGCATGCCTGCCGCTAGGCGTCGCTCCGCCTGCGTGGCGAGAGGCAGGTGTGCCTTTGCCTGTGGGGCCGCTTGGGAGGCATCGAAGGGCATCGCCACGGAGGGCTCTGCCTGTGGAGCGGCACGCATGCCGGCCCAATTCCGCACCTATCGAGAGGCTTCGAGATCGATCTATCAATCTGGAAGCCTCTCGATAGGCCCCGAAACGGCTGCTGCTCGTCAGGCATGCGTAGCTTTTGGTGTGGGGCCCGTGGCGCTGTGGGGAGGCGTCGCAGGCTATCGACAGTGAGCGTTGTTTGCGTGGTGGGGCCTTGAGGAGTCTTAATTTCCCGACGCGTCGCTGGGGCAACACATGCGCAGCCGCCGATGGCTCTCGCTGTGCATGGCTGCGTGTGGATGTGGAGAGGCCTGGAGGGCTGTGGATTTGCCGGCCGACTTGGAGGGCTGCCTATGCGTAGGTGCCGATAGTTCCTGGGCGCGCGGAGACGCATGCCTGCCGCTAGGCGTCGCTCCGCCTGCGTGGCGAGAGGCAGGTGTGCCTTTGCCTGTGGGGCCGCTTGGGAGGCATCGAAGGACATCGCCACGGAGGGCTCTGCCTGTGGAGCGGCACGCATGCCGGCCCAATTCCGCACCTATTGAGAGGCTTCGAGATCGATCTATCAATCTGGAAGTCTCTCGATAGGCCCCGAAACGGCTGCTGCTCGTCAGGCATGCGTAGCTTTTGGTGTGGGGCCCGTGGCGCTGTGGGGAGGCGTCGCAGGCTATTGACGTTGACCGTTGTTTGCGTGGTGGGGCCTTGAGGAGTCTTAATTTCCCGACGCGTCGCTGGGGCAACACATGCGCAGCCGCCGATGGCTCTCGCTGTGCATGGCTGCGTGTGGATGTGGAGAGGCCTGGAGGGCTGTGGATTTGCCGGCCGACTTGGAGGGCTGCCTATGCGTAGGTGCCGATAGTTCCTGGGCGCGCGGAGACGCATGCCTGCCGCTAGGCGTCGCTCCGCCTGCGTGGCGAGAGGCAGGTGTGCCTTTGCCTGTGGGGCCGCTTGGGAGGCATCGAAGGGCATCGCCACGGAGGGCTCTGCCTGTGGAGCGGCACGCATGCCGGCCCAATTCCGCACCTATCAAGAGGCTTCGAGATCGATCTATCGATCTGGAAGCCTCTCGATAGGCCCCGAAAAGGCTGCTGCTCGTCAGGCATGCGTAGCTTTTGGTGTGGAGCCCGTGGCGCTGTGGGGAGGCGTCGCAGGCTATCGACATTGAGCGTTGTTTGCGTGGTGGGGCCTTGAGGAGTCTTAATTTCCCGACGCGTCGCTGGGGCAACACATGCGCAGCCGCCGATGGCTCTCGGTGTGCATGGCTGCGTGTGGATGTGGAGAGGCCTGGAGGGCTGTGGATTTGCCGGCCGACTTGGAGGGCTGCCTATGCGTAGGTGCCGATAGTTCCTGGGCGCGCGGAGACGCATGCCTGCCGCTAGGCGTCGCTCCGCCTGCGTGGCGAGAGGCAGGTGTGCCTTTGCCTGTGGGGCCGCTTGCGAGGCATCGAAGGGCATCGCCACGGAGGGCTCTGCCTGTGGAGCGGCACGCATGCCGGCCCAATTCCGCACCTATCGAGAGGCTTCGAGATCGATCTATCGATCTGGAAGCCTCTCGATAGGCCCCGAAACGGCTGCTGCTCGTCAGGCATGCGTAGCTTTTGGTGTGGAGCCCGTGGCGCTGTGGGGAGGCGTCACAGGCTATCGACGTTGACCGTTGTTTGCGTGGTGGGGCCTTGAGGAGTCTTAATTTCCCGACGCGTCGCTGGGGCAATACATGCGCAGCCGCCGATGGCTCTCGCTGTGCATGGCTGCGTGTGGATGTGGAGAGGCCTGGAGGGCTGTGGATTTGCCGGCCGACTTGGAGGGCTGCCTATGCGTAGGTGCCGATAGTTCCTGGGCGCGCGGAGACGCATGCCTGCCGCTAGGCGTCGCTCCGCCTGCGTGGCGAGAGGCAGGTGTGCCTTTGCCTGTGGGGCCGCTTGCGAGGCATCGAAGGGCATCGCCACGGAGGGCTCTGCCTGTGGAGCGGCACGCATGCCGGCCCAATTCCGCACCTATCGAGAGGCTTCGAGATCGATCTATCGATCTCGAAGCCTCTCGATAGGCCCCGAAACGGCTGCTGCTCGTCAGGCATGCGTAGCTTTTGGTGTGGGGCCCGTGGCGCTGTGGGGAGGCGTCGCAGGCTATCGACATTGAGCGTTGTTTGCGTGGTGGGGCCTTGAGGAGTCTTAATTTCCCGACGCGTCGCTGGGGCAACACATGCGCAGCCGCCGATGGCTCTCGGTGTGCATGGCTGCGTGTGGATGTGGAGAGGCCTGGAGGGCTGTGGATTTGCCGGCCGACTTGGAGGGCTGCCTATGCGTAGGTGCCGATAGTTCCTGGGCGCGCGGAGACGCATGCCTGCCGCTAGGCGTCGCTCCGCCTGCGTGGCGAGAGGCAGGTGTGCCTTTGCCTGTGGGGCCGCTTGGGAGGCATCGAAGGGCATCGCCACGGAGGGCTCTGCCTGTGGAGCGGCACGCATGCCGGCCCAATTCCGCACCTATCGAGAGGCTTCGAGATCGATCTATCGATCTCGAAGCCTCTCGATAGGCCCCGAAACGGCTGCTGCTCGTCAGGCATGCGTAGCTTTTGGTGTGGGGCCCGTGGCGCTGTGGGGAGGCGTCGCAGGCTATCGACATTGAGCGTTGTTTGCGTGGTGGGGCCTTGAGGAGTCTTAATTTCCCGACGCGTCGCTGGGGCAACACATGCGCAGCCGCCGATGGCTCTCGGTGTGCATGGCTGCGTGTGGATGTGGAGAGGCCTGGAGGGCTGTGGATTTGCCGGCCGACTTGGAGGGCTGCCTACGCGTAGGTGCCGATAGTTCCTGGGCGCGCGGAGACGCATGCCTGCCGCTAGGCGTCGCTCCGCCTGCGTGGCGAGAGGCAGGTGTGCCTTTGCCTGTGGGGCCGCTTGGGAGGCATCGAAGGGCATCGCCACGGAGGGCTCTGCCTGTGGAGCGGCACGCATGCCGGCCCAATTCCGCACCTATCGAGAGGCTTCGAGATCGATCTATCGATCTCGAAGCCTCTCGATAGGCCCCGAAACGGCTGCTGCTCGTCAGGCATGCGTAGCTTTTGGTGTGGGGCCCGTGGCGCTGTGGGGAGGCGTCGCAGGCTATCGACGTTGACCGTTGTTTGCGTGGTGGGGCCTTGAGGAGTCTTAATTTCCCGACGCGTCGCTGGGGCAACACATGCGCAGCCGCCGATGGCTCTCGCTGTGCATGGCTGCGTGTGGATGTGGAGAGGCCTGGAGGGCTGTGGATTTGCCGGCCGACTTGGAGGGCTGCCTATGCGTAGGTGCCGATAGTTCCTGGGCGCGCGGAGACGCATGCCTGCCGCTAGGCGTCGCTCCGCCTGCGTGGCGAGAGGCAGGTGTGCCTTTGCCTGTGGGGCCGCTTGGGAGGCATCGAAGGGCATCGCCACGGAGGGCTCTGCCTGTGGAGCAGCACGCATGCCGGCCCAATTCCGCACCTATCGAGAGGCTTCGAGATCGATCTATCGATCTCGAAGCCTCTCGATAGGCCCCGAAACGGCTGCTGCTCGTCAGGCATGCGTAGCTTTTGGTGTGGGGCCCGTGGCGCTGTGGGGAGGCGTCGCAGGCTATCGACATTGAGCGTTGTTTGCGTGGTGGGTCCTTGAGGAGTCTTAATTTCCCGACGCGTCGCTGGGGCAACACATGCGCAGCCGCCGATGGCTCTCGGTGTGCATGGCTGCGTGTGGATGTGGAGAGGCCTGGAGGGCTGTGGATTTGCCGGCCGACTTGGAGGGCTGCCTATGCGTAGGTGCCGATAGTTCCTGGGCGCGCGGAGACGCATGCCTGCCGCTAGGCGTCGCTCCGCCTGCGTGGCGAGAGGCAGGTGTGCCTTTGCCTGTGGGGCCGCTTGGGAGGCATCGAAGGGCATCGCCACGGAGGGCTCTGCCTGTGGAGCGGCACGCATGCCGGCCCAATTCCGCACCTATCGAGAGGCTTCGAGATCGATCTATCGATCTCGAAGCCTCTCGATAGGCCCCGAAACGGCTGCTGCTCGTCAGGCATGCGTAGCTTTTGGTGTGGGGCCCGTGGCGCTGTGGGGAGGCGTCGCAGGCTATCGACGCTGAGCGTTGTTTGCGTGGTGGGGCCTTGAGGAGTCTTAATTTCCCGACGCGTCGCTGGGGCAACACATGCGCAGCCGCCGATGGCTCTCGCTGTGCATGGCTGCGTGTGGATGTGGAGAGGCCTGGAGGGCTGTGGATTTGCCGGCCGACTTGGAGGGCTGCCTACGCGTAGGTGCCGATAGTTCCTGGGCGCGCGGAGACGCATGCCTGCCGCTAGGCGTCGCTCCGCCTGCGTGGCGAGAGGCAGGTGTGCCTTTGCCTGTGGGGCCGCTTGGGAGGCATCGAAGGGCATCGCCACGGAGGGCTCTGCCTGTGGAGCGGCACGCATGCCGGCCCAATTCCGCACCTATCGAGAGGCTTCGAGATCGATCTATCGATCTCGAAGCCTCTCGATAGGCCCCGAAACGGCTGCTGCTCGTCAGGCATGCGTAGCTTTTGGTGTGGGGCCCGTGGCGCTGTGGGGAGGCGTCGCAGGCTATCGACGTTGAGCGTTGTTTGCGTGGTGGGTCCTTGAGGAGTCTTAATTTTCCGACGCGTCGCTGGGGCAACACATGCGCTGCCGCCGATGGCTCTCGCTGTGCATGGCTGCATGTGGATGTGGAGAGGCCTGGAGGGCTGTGGATTTGCCGGCCGACTTGGAGGGCTGCCTATGCGTAGGTGCCGATAGTTCCTGGGCGCGCGGAGACGCATGCCTGCCGCTAGGCGTCGCTCCGCCTGCGTGGCGAGAGGCAGGTGTGCCTTTGCCTGTGGGGCCGCTTGGGAGGCATCGAAGGGCATCGTCACGGAGGGCTCTGCCTGTGGAGCGGCACGCATGCCGGCCCAATTCCGCACCTATCGAGAGGCTTCGAGATCGATCTATCGATCTGGAAGCCTCTCGATAGGCCCCGAAACGGCTGCTGCTCGTCAGGCATGCGTAGCTTTTGGTGTGGGGCCCGTGGCGCTGTGGGGAGGCGTCGCAGGCTATCGACAGTGAGCGTTGTTTGCGTGGTGGGGCCTTGAGGAGTCTTAATTTCGCGACGCGTCGCTGGGGCAACACATGCGCAGCCGCCGATGGCTCTCGCTGTGCATGTCTGCGTGTGGATGTGGAGAGGCCTGGAGGGCTGTGGATTTGCCGGCCGACTTGGAGGGCTGCCTATGCGTAGGTGCCGATAGTTCCTGGGCGCGCGGAGACGCATGCCTGCCGCTAGGCGTCGCTCCGCCTGCGTGGCGAGAGGCAGGTGTGCCTTTGCCTGTGGGGCCGCTTGGGAGGCATCGAAGGACATCGCCACGGAGGGCTCTGCCTGTGGAGCGGCACGCATGCCGGCCCAATTCCGCACCTATTGAGAGGCTTCGAGATCGATCTATCAATCTGGAAGTCTCTCGATAGGCCCCGAAACGGCTGCTGCTCGTCAGGCATGCGTAGCTTTTGGTGTGGGGCCCGTGGCGCTGTGGGGAGGCGTCGCAGGCTATTGACGTTGACCGTTGTTTGCGTGGTGGGGCCTTGAGGAGTCTTAATTTCCCGACGCGTCGCTGGGGCAACACATGCGCAGCCGCCGATGGCTCTCGCTGTGCATGGCTGCGTGTGGATGTGGAGAGGCCTGGAGGGCTGTGGATTTGCCGGCCGACTTGGAGGGCTGCCTATGCGTAGGTGCCGATAGTTCCTGGGCGCGCGGAGACGCATGCCTGCCGCTAGGCGTCGCTCCGCCTGCGTGGCGAGAGGCAGGTGTGCCTTTGCCTGTGGGGCCGCTTGGGAGGCATCGAAGGGCATCGCCACGGAGGGCTCTGCCTGTGGAGCGGCACGCATGCCGGCCCAATTCCGCACCTATCAAGAGGCTTCGAGATCGATCTATCGATCTGGAAGCCTCTCGATAGGCCCCGAAAAGGCTGCTGCTCGTCAGGCATGCGTAGCTTTTGGTGTGGAGCCCGTGGCGCTGTGGGGAGGCGTCGCAGGCTATCGACATTGAGCGTTGTTTGCGTGGTGGGGCCTTGAGGAGTCTTAATTTCCCGACGCGTCGCTGGGGCAACACATGCGCAGCCGCCGATGGCTCTCGGTGTGCATGGCTGCGTGTGGATGTGGAGAGGCCTGGAGGGCTGTGGATTTGCCGGCCGACTTGGAGGGCTGCCTATGCGTAGGTGCCGATAGTTCCTGGGCGCGCGGAGACGCATGCCTGCCGCTAGGCGTCGCTCCGCCTGCGTGGCGAGAGGCAGGTGTGCCTTTGCCTGTGGGGCCGCTTGCGAGGCATCGAAGGGCATCGCCACGGAGGGCTCTGCCTGTGGAGCGGCACGCATGCCGGCCCAATTCCGCACCTATCGAGAGGCTTCGAGATCGATCTATCGATCTGGAAGCCTCTCGATAGGCCCCGAAACGGCTGCTGCTCGTCAGGCATGCGTAGCTTTTGGTGTGGAGCCCGTGGCGCTGTGGGGAGGCGTCACAGGCTATCGACGTTGACCGTTGTTTGCGTGGTGGGGCCTTGAGGAGTCTTAATTTCCCGACGCGTCGCTGGGGCAATACATGCGCAGCCGCCGATGGCTCTCGCTGTGCATGGCTGCGTGTGGATGTGGAGAGGCCTGGAGGGCTGTGGATTTGCCGGCCGACTTGGAGGGCTGCCTATGCGTAGGTGCCGATAGTTCCTGGGCGCGCGGAGACGCATGCCTGCCGCTAGGCGTCGCTCCGCCTGCGTGGCGAGAGGCAGGTGTGCCTTTGCCTGTGGGGCCGCTTGCGAGGCATCGAAGGGCATCGCCACGGAGGGCTCTGCCTGTGGAGCGGCACGCATGCCGGCCCAATTCCGCACCTATCGAGAGGCTTCGAGATCGATCTATCGATCTCGAAGCCTCTCGATAGGCCCCGAAACGGCTGCTGCTCGTCAGGCATGCGTAGCTTTTGGTGTGGGGCCCGTGGCGCTGTGGGGAGGCGTCGCAGGCTATCGACATTGAGCGTTGTTTGCGTGGTGGGGCCTTGAGGAGTCTTAATTTCCCGACGCGTCGCTGGGGCAACACATGCGCAGCCGCCGATGGCTCTCGGTGTGCATGGCTGCGTGTGGATGTGGAGAGGCCTGGAGGGCTGTGGATTTGCCGGCCGACTTGGAGGGCTGCCTATGCGTAGGTGCCGATAGTTCCTGGGCGCGCGGAGACGCATGCCTGCCGCTAGGCGTCGCTCCGCCTGCGTGGCGAGAGGCAGGTGTGCCTTTGCCTGTGGGGCCGCTTGGGAGGCATCGAAGGGCATCGCCACGGAGGGCTCTGCCTGTGGAGCGGCACGCATGCCGGCCCAATTCCGCACCTATCGAGAGGCTTCGAGATCGATCTATCGATCTCGAAGCCTCTCGATAGGCCCCGAAACGGCTGCTGCTCGTCAGGCATGCGTAGCTTTTGGTGTGGGGCCCGTGGCGCTGTGGGGAGGCGTCGCAGGCTATCGACATTGAGCGTTGTTTGCGTGGTGGGGCCTTGAGGAGTCTTAATTTCCCGACGCGTCGCTGGGGCAACACATGCGCAGCCGCCGATGGCTCTCGGTGTGCATGGCTGCGTGTGGATGTGGAGAGGCCTGGAGGGCTGTGGATTTGCCGGCCGACTTGGAGGGCTGCCTACGCGTAGGTGCCGATAGTTCCTGGGCGCGCGGAGACGCATGCCTGCCGCTAGGCGTCGCTCCGCCTGCGTGGCGAGAGGCAGGTGTGCCTTTGCCTGTGGGGCCGCTTGGGAGGCATCGAAGGGCATCGCCACGGAGGGCTCTGCCTGTGGAGCGGCACGCATGCCGGCCCAATTCCGCACCTATCGAGAGGCTTCGAGATCGATCTATCGATCTCGAAGCCTCTCGATAGGCCCCGAAACGGCTGCTGCTCGTCAGGCATGCGTAGCTTTTGGTGTGGGGCCCGTGGCGCTGTGGGGAGGCGTCGCAGGCTATCGACATTGAGCGTTGTTTGCGTGGTGGGTCCTTGAGGAGTCTTAATTTCCCGACGCGTCGCTGGGGCAACACATGCGCAGCCGCCGATGGCTCTCGCTGTGCATGGCTGCGTGTGGATGTGGAGAGGCCTGGAGGGCTGTGGATTTGCCTGCCGACTTGGAGGGCTGCCTATGCGTAGGTGCCGATAGTTCCTGGGCGCGCGGAGACGCATGCCTGCCGCTAGGCGTCGCTCCGCCTGCGTGGCGAGAGGCAGGTGTGCCTTTGCCTGTGGGGCCGCTTGGGAGGCATCGAAGGGCATCGCCACGGAGGGCTCTGCCTGTGGAGCGGCACGCATGCCGGCCCAATTCCGCACCTATCGAGAGGCTTCGAGATCGATCTATCGATCTGGAAGCCTCTCGATAGGCCCCGAAACGGCTGCTGCTCGTCAGGCATGCGTAGCTTTTGGTGTGGGGCCCGTGGCGCTGTGGGGAGGCGTCGCAGGCTATTGACGTTGACCGTTGTTTGCGTGGTGGGGCCTTGAGGAGTCTTAATTTCGCGACGCGTCGCTGGGGCAACACATGCGCAGCCGCCGATGGCTCTCGGTGTGCATGGCTGCGTGTGGATGTGGAGAGGCCTGGAGGGCTGTGGATTTGCCGGCCGACTTGGAGGGCTGCCTATGCGTAGGTGCCGATAGTTCCTGGGCGCGCGGAGACGCATGCCTGCCGCTAGGCGTCGCTCCGCCTGCGTGGCGAGAGGCAGGTGTGCCTTTGCCTGTGGGGCCGCTTGGGAGGCATCGAAGGGCATCGCCACGGAGGGCTCTGCCTGTGGAGCAGCACGCATGCCGGCCCAATTCCGCACCTATCGAGAGGCTTCGAGATCGATCTATCGATCTCGAAGCCTCTCGATAGGCCCCGAAACGGCTGCTGCTCGTCAGGCATGCGTAGCTTTTGGTGTGGGGCCCGTGGCGCTGTGGGGAGGCGTCGCAGGCTATCGACATTGAGCGTTGTTTGCGTGGTGGGTCCTTGAGGAGTCTTAATTTCCCGACGCGTCGCTGGGGCAACACATGCGCAGCCGCCGATGGCTCTCGGTGTGCATGGCTGCGTGTGGATGTGGAGAGGCCTGGAGGGCTGTGGATTTGCCGGCCGACTTGGAGGGCTGCCTATGCGTAGGTGCCGATAGTTCCTGGGCGCGCGGAGACGCATGCCTGCCGCTAGGCGTCGCTCCGCCTGCGTGGCGAGAGGCAGGTGTGCCTTTGCCTGTGGGGCCGCTTGGGAGGCATCGAAGGGCATCGCCACGGAGGGCTCTGCCTGTGGAGCGGCACGCATGCCGGCCCAATTCCGCACCTATCGAGAGGCTTCGAGATCGATCTATCGATCTCGAAGCCTCTCGATAGGCCCCGAAACGGCTGCTGCTCGTCAGGCATGCGTAGCTTTTGGTGTGGGGCCCGTGGCGCTGTGGGGAGGCGTCGCAGGCTATCGACGTTGAGCGTTGTTTGCGTGGTGGGGCCTTGAGGAGTCTTAATTTCCCGACGCGTCGCTGGGGCAACACATGCGCAGCCGCCGATGGCTCTCGCTGTGCATGGCTGCGTGTGGATGTGGAGAGGCCTGGAGGGCTGTGGATTTGCCGGCCGACTTGGAGGGCTGCCTACGCGTAGGTGCCGATAGTTCCTGGGCGCGCGGAGACGCATGCCTGCCGCTAGGCGTCGCTCCGCCTGCGTGGCGAGAGGCAGGTGTGCCTTTGCCTGTGGGGCCGCTTGGGAGGCATCGAAGGGCATCGCCACGGAGGGCTCTGCCTGTGGAGCGGCACGCATGCCGGCCCAATTCCGCACCTATCGAGAGGCTTCGAGATCGATCTATCGATCTCGAAGCCTCTCGATAGGCCCCGAAACGGCTGCTGCTCGTCAGGCATGCGTAGCTTTTGGTGTGGGGCCCGTGGCGCTGTGGGGAGGCGTCGCAGGCTATCGACGTTGAGCGTTGTTTGCGTGGTGGGTCCTTGAGGAGTCTTAATTTTCCGACGCGTCGCTGGGGCAACACATGCGCTGCCGCCGATGGCTCTCGCTGTGCATGGCTGCATGTGGATGTGGAGAGGCCTGGAGGGCTGTGGATTTGCCGGCCGACTTGGAGGGCTGCCTATGCGTAGGTGCCGATAGTTCCTGGGCGCGCGGAGACGCATGCCTGCCGCTAGGCGTCGCTCCGCCTGCGTGGCGAGAGGCAGGTGTGCCTTTGCCTGTGGGGCCGCTTGGGAGGCATCGAAGGGCATCGTCACGGAGGGCTCTGCCTGTGGAGCGGCACGCATGCCGGCCCAATTCCGCACCTATCGAGAGGCTTCGAGATCGATCTATCGATCTGGAAGCCTCTCGATAGGCCCCGAAACGGCTGCTGCTCGTCAGGCATGCGTAGCTTTTGGTGTGGGGCCCGTGGCGCTGTGGGGAGGCGTCGCAGGCTATCGACATTGAGCGTTGTTTGCGTGGTGATGCCTTGAGGAGTCTTAATTTCCCAACGCGTCGCTGGGGCAACACATGCGCAGCCGCCGATGGCTCTCGGTGTGCATGGCTGCGTGTGGATGTGGAGAGGCCTGGAGGGCTGTGGATTTGCCGGCCGACTTGGAGGGCTGCCTATGCGTAGGTGCCGATAGTTCCTGGGCGCGCGGAGACGCATGCCTGCCGCTAGGCGTCGCTCCGCCTGCGTGGCGAGAGGCAGGTGTGCCTTTGCCTGTGGGGCCGCTTGGGAGGCATCGAAGGGCATCGTCACGGAGGGCTCTGCCTGTGGAGCGGCACGCATGCCGGCCCAATTCCGCACCTATCGAGAGGCTTCGAGATCGATCTATCGATCTCGAAGCCTCTCGATAGGCCCCGAAACGGCTGCTGCTCGTCAGGCATGCGTAGCTTTTGGTGTGGGGCCCGTGGCGCTGTGGGGAGGCGTCGCAGGCTATCGACATTGAGCGTTGTTTGCGTGGTGGGGCCTTGAGGAGTCTTAATTTCCCGACGCGTCGCTGGGGCAACACATGCGCAGCCGCCGATGGCTCTCGCTGTGCATGGCTGCGTGTGGATGTGGAGAGGCCTGGAGGGCTGTGGATTTGCCGGCCGACTTGGAGGGCTGCCTATGCGTAGGTGCCGATAGTTCCTGGGCGCGCGGAGACGCATGCCTGCCGCTAGGCGTCGCTCCGCCTGCGTGGCGAGAGGCAGGTGTGCCTTTGCCTGTGGGGCCGCTTGGGAGGCATCGAAGGGCATCGCCACGGAGGGCTCTGCCTGTGGAGCGGCACGCATGCCGGCCCAATTCCGCACCTATCGAGAGGCTTCGAGATCGATCTATCGATCTCGAAGCCTCTCGATAGGCCCCGAAACGGCTGCTGCTCGTCAGGCATGCGTAGCTTTTGGTGTGGGGCCCGTGGCGCTGTGGGGAGGCGTCGCAGGCTATCGACGTTGAGCGTTGTTTGCGTGGTGGAGCCTTGAGGAGTCTTAATTTCCCGACGCGTCGCTGGGGCAACACATGCGCAGCCGCCGATGGCTCTCGCTGTGCATGGCTGCGTGTGGATGTGGAGAGGCCTGGAGGGCTGTGGATTTGCCGGCCGACTTGGAGGGCTGCCTATGCGTAGGTGCCGATAGTTCCTGGGCGCGCGGAGACGCATGCCTGCCGCTAGGCGTCGCTCCGCCTGCGTGGCGAGAGGCAGGTGTGCCTTTGCCTGTGGGGCCGCTTGGGAGGCATCGAAGGGCATCGCCACGGAGGGCTCTGCCTGTGGAGCGGCACGCATGCCGGCCCAATTCCGCACCTATCGAGAGGCTTCGAGATCGATCTATCGATCTCGAAGCCTCTCGATAGGCCCCGAAACGGCTGCTGCTCGTCAGGCATGCGTAGCTTTTGGTGTGGGGCCCGTGGCGCTGTGGGGAGGCGTCGCAGGCTATCGACACTGAGCGTTGTTTGCGTGGTGGGGCCTTGAGGAGTCTTAATTTCCCGACGCGTCGCTGGGGCAACACATGCGCAGCCGCCGATGGCTCTCGCTGTGCATGGCTGCGTGTGGATGTGGAGAGGCCTGGAGGGCTGTGGATTTGCCGGCCGACTTGGAGGGCTGCCTATGCGTAGGTGCCGATAGTTCCTGGGCGCGCGGAGACGCATGCCTGCCGCTAGGCGTCGCTCCGCCTGCGTGGCGAGAGGCAGGTGTGCCTTTGCCTGTGGGGCCGCTTGGGAGGCATCGAAGGGCATCGCCACGGAGGGCTCTGCCTGTGGAGCGGCACGCATGCCGGCCCAATTCCGCACCTATCGAGAGGCTTCGAGATCGATCTATCGATCTCGAAGCCTCTCGATAGGCCCCGAAACGGCTGCTGCTCGTCAGGCATGCGTAGCTTTTGGTGTGGGGCCCGTGGCGCTGTGGGGAGGTGTCGCAGGCTATCGACACTGAGCGTTGTTTGCGTGGTGGGGCCTTGAGGAGTCTTAATTTCCCGACGCGTCGCTGGGGCAACACATGCGCAGCCGCCGATGGCTCTCGCTGTGCATGGCTGCGTGTGGATGTGGAGAGGCCTGGAGGGCTGTGGATTTGCCGGCCGACTTGGAGGGCTGCCTATGCGTAGGTGCCGATAGTTCCTGGGCGCGCGGAGACGCATGCCTGCTGCTAGGCGTCGCTCCGCCTGCGTGGCGAGAGGCAGGTGTGCCTTTGCCTGTGGGGCCGCTTGGGAGGCATCGAAGGGCATCGCCACGGAGGGCTCTGCCTGTGGAGCAGCACGCATGCCGGCCCAATTCCGCACCTATCGAGAGGCTTCGAGATCGATCTATCGATCTCGAAGCCTCTCGATAGGCCCCGAAACGGCTGCTGCTCGTCAGGCATGCGTAGCTTTTGGTGTGGGGCCCGTGGCGCTGTGGGGAGGTGTCGCAGGCTATCGACACTGAGCGTTGTTTGCGTGGTGGGGCCTTGAGGAGTCTTAATTTCCCGACGCGTCGCTGGGGCAACACATGCGCAGCCGCCGATGGCTCTCGCTGTGCATGGCTGCGTGTGGATGTGGAGAGGCCTGGAGGGCTGTGGATTTGCCGGCCGACTTGGAGGGCTGCCTATGCGTAGGTGCCGATAGTTCCTGGGCGCGCGGAGACGCATGCCTGCCGCTAGGCGTCGCTCCGCCTGCGTGGCGAGAGGCAGGTGTGCCTTTGCCTGTGGGGCCGCTTGGGAGGCATCGAAGGGCATCGCCACGGAGGGCTCTGCCTGTGGAGCGGCACGCATGCCGGCCCAATTCCGCACCTATCGAGAGGCTTCGAGATCGATCTATCGATCTCGAAGCCTCTCGATAGGCCCCGAAACGGCTGCTGCTCGTCAGGCATGCGTAGCTTTTGGTGTGGGGCCCGTGGCGCTGTGGGGAGGCGTCGCAGGCTATCGACGTTGAGCGTTGTTTGCGTGGTGGGGCCTTGAGGAGTCTTAATTTCCCGACGCGTCGCTGGGGCAACACATGCGCAGCCGCCGATGGCTCTCGCTGTGCATGGCTGCGTGTGGATGTGGAGAGGCCTGGAGGGCTGTGGATTTGCCGGCCGACTTGGAGGGCTGCCTATGCGTAGGTGCCGATAGTTCCTGGGCGCGCGGAGACGCATGCCTGCCGCTAGGCGTCGCTCCGCCTGCGTGGCGAGAGGCAGGTGTGCCTTTGCCTGTGGGGCCGCTTGGGAGGCATCGAAGGGCATCGCCACGGAGGGCTCTGCCTGTGGAGCGGCACGCATGCCGGCCCAATTCCGCACCTATCGAGAGGCTTCGAGATCGATCTATCGATCTCGAAGCCTCTCGATAGGCCCCGAAACGGCTGCTGCTCGTCAGGCATGCGTAGCTTTTGGTGTGGGGCCCGTGGCGCTGTGGGGAGGCGTCGCAGGCTATCGACATTGAGCGTTGTTTGCGTGGTGGGGCCTTGAGGAGTCTTAATTTCGCGACGCGTCGCTGGGGCAACACATGCGCAGCCGCCGATGGCTCTCGCTGTGCATGGCTGCGTGTGGATGTGGAGAGGCCTGGAGGGCTGTGGATTTGCCGGCCGACTTGGAGGGCTGCCTATGCGTAGGTGCCGATAGTTCCTGGGCGCGCGGAGACGCATGCCTGCCGCTAGGCGTCGCTCCGCCTGCGTGGCGAGAGGCAGGTGTGCCTTTGCCTGTGGGGCCGCTTGGGAGGCATCGAAGGGCATCGCCACGGAGGGCTCTGCCTGTGGAGCGGCACGCATGCCGGCCCAATTCCGCACCTATCGAGAGGCTTCGAGATCGATCTATCGATCTGGAAGCCTCTCGATAGGCCCCGAAACGGCTGCTGCTCGTCAGGCATGCGTAGCTTTTGGTGTGGGGCCCGTGGCGCTGTGGGGAGGTGTCGCAGGCTATCGACACTGAGCGTTGTTTGCGTGGTGGGGCCTTGAGGAGTCTTAATTTCCCGACGCGTCGCTGGGGCAACACATGCGCAGCCGCCGATGGCTCTCGCTGTGCATGGCTGCGTGTGGATGTGGAGAGGCCTGGAGGGCTGTGGATTTGCCGGCCGACTTGGAGGGCTGCCTATGCGTAGGTGCCGATAGTTCCTGGGCGCGCGGAGACGCATGCCTGCCGCTAGGCGTCGCTCCGCCTGCGTGGCGAGAGGCAGGTGTGCCTTTGCCTGTGGGGCCGCTTGGGAGGCATCGAAGGGCATCGCCACGGAGGGCTCTGCCTGTGGAGCGGCACGGCATGCCGGCCCAATTCCGCACCTATCGAGAGGCTTCGAGATCGATCTATCGATCTCGAAGCCTCTCGATAGGCCCCGAAACGGCTGCTGCTCGTCAGGCATGCGTAGCTTTTGGTGTGGGGCCCGTGGCGCTGTGGGGAGGCGTCGCAGGCTATCGACGTTGAGCGTTGTTTGCGTGGTGGGGCCTTGAGGAGTCTTAATTTCCCGACGCGTCGCTGGGGCAACACATGCGCAGCCGCCGATGGCTCTCGCTGTGCATGGCTGCGTGTGGATGTGGAGAGGCCTGGAGGGCTGTGGATTTGCCGGCCGACTTGGAGGGCTGCCTATGCGTAGGTGCCGATAGTTCCTGGGCGCGCGGAGACGCATGCCTGCCGCTAGGCGTCGCTCCGCCTGCGTGGCGAGAGGCAGGTGTGCCTTTGCCTGTGGGGCCGCTTGGGAGGCATCGAAGGGCATCGCCACGGAGGGCTCTGCCTGTGGAGCGGCACGCATGCCGGCCCAATTCCGCACCTATCGAGAGGCTTCGAGATCGATCTATCGATCTCGAAGCCTCTCGATAGGCCCCGAAACGGCTGCTGCTCGTCAGGCATGCGTAGCTTTTGGTGTTGGGGCCCGTGGCGCTGTGGGGAGGCGTCGCAGGCTATCGACATTGAGCGTTGTTTGCGTGGTGGGGCCTTGAGGAGTCTTAATTTCGCGACGCGTCGCTGGGGCAACACATGCGCAGCCGCCGATGGCTCTCGCTGTGCATGGCTGCGTGTGGATGTGGAGAGGCCTGGAGGGCTGTGGATTTGCCGGCCGACTTGGAGGGCTGCCTATGCGTAGGTGCCGATAGTTCCTGGGCGCGCGGAGACGCATGCCTGCCGCTAGGCGTCGCTCCGCCTGCGTGGCGAGAGGCAGGTGTGCCTTTGCCTGTGGGGCCGCTTGGGAGGCATCGAAGGGCATCGCCACGGAGGGCTCTGCCTGTGGAGCGGCACGCATGCCGGCCCAATTCCGCACCTATCGAGAGGCTTCGAGATCGATCTATCGATCTGGAAGCCTCTCGATAGGCCCGAAACGGCTGCTGCTCGTCAGGCATGCGTAGCTTTTGGTGTGGGGCCCGTGGCGCTGTGGGGAGGCGTCGCAGGCTATCGACACTGAGCGTTGTTTGCGTGTGGGGCCTTGAGGAGTCTTAATTTCCCGACGCGTCGCTGGGGCAACACATGCGCAGCCCGCCGATGGCTCTCGCTGTGCATGGCTGCGTGTGGATGTGGAGAGGCCTGGAGGGCTGTGGATTTGCCGGCCGACTTGGAGGGCTGCCTATGCGTAGGTGCCGATAGTTCCTGGGCGCGCGGAGACGCATGCCTGCCGCTAGGCGTCGCTCCGCCTGCGTGGCGAGAGGCAGGTGTGCCTTTGCCTGTGGGGCCGCTTGGGAGGCATCGAAGGGCATCGCCACGGAGGGCTCTGCCTGTGGAGCGGCACGCATGCCGGCCCAATTCCGCACCTATCGAGAGGCTTCGAGATCGATCTATCGATCTGGAAGCCTCTCGATAGGCCCCGAAACGGCTGCTGCTCGTCAGGCATGCGTAGCTTTTGGTGTGGGGCCCGTGGCGCTGTGGGGAGGCGTCGCAGGCTATCGACACTGAGCGTTGTTTGCGTGGTGGGGCCTTGAGGAGTCTTAATTTCCCGACGCGTCGCTGGGGCAACACATGCGCAGCCGCCGATGGCTCTCGCTGTGCATGGCTGCGTGTGGATGTGGAGAGGCCTGGAGGGCTGTGGATTTGCCGGCCGACTTGGAGGGCTGCCTATGCGTAGGTGCCGATAGTTCCTGGGCGCGCGGAGACGCATGCCTGCCGCTAGGCGTCGCTCCGCCTGCGTGGCGAGAGGCAGGTGTGCCTTTGCCTGTGGGGCCGCTTGGGAGGCATCGAAGGGCATCGCCACGGAGGGCTCTGCCTGTGGAGCGGCACGCATGCCGGCCCAATTCCGCACCTATCGAGAGGCTTCGAGATCGATCTATCGATCTCGAAGCCTCTCGATAGGCCCCGAAACGGCTGCTGCTTGTCAGGCATGCGTAGCTTTTGGTGTGGGGCCCGTGGCGCTGTGGGGAGGCGTCGCAGGTTATCGACATTGAGCGTTGTTTGCGTGGTGGGGCCTTGAGGAGTCTTAATTTCCCGACGCGTCGCTGGGGCAACACATGCGCAGCCGCCGATGGCTCTCGCTGTGCATGGCTGCGTGTGGATGTGGAGAGGCCTGGAGGGCTGTGGATTTGCCGGCCGACTTGGAGGGCTGCCTATGCGTAGGTGCCGATAGTTCCTGGGCGCGCGGAGACGCATGCCTGCCGCTAGGCGTCGCTCCGCCTGCGTGGCGAGAGGCAGGTGTGCCTTTGCCTGTGGGGCCGCTTGGGAGGCATCGAAGGGCATCGCCACGGAGGGCTCTGCCTGTGGAGCGGCACGCATGCCGGCCCAATTCCGCACCTATCGAGAGGCTTCGAGATCGATCTATCGATCTCGAAGCCTCTCGATAGGCCCCGAAACGGCTGCTGCTCGTCAGGCATGCGTAGCTTTTGGTGTGGGGCCCGTGGCGCTGTGGGGAGGCGTCGCAGGCTATCGACATTGAGCGTTGTTTGCGTGGTGGAGCCTTGAGGAGTCTTAATTTCCCGACGCGTCGCTGGGGCAACACATGCGCAGCCGCCGATGGCTCTCGCTGTGCATGGCTGCGTGTGGATGTGGAGAGGCCTGGAGGGCTGTGGATTTGCCGGCCGACTTGGAGGGCTGCCTATGCGTAGGTGCCGATAGTTCCTGGGCGCGCGGAGACGCATGCCTGCCGCTAGGCGTCGCTCCGCCTGCGTGGCGAGAGGCAGGTGTGCCTTTGCCTGTGGGGCCGCTTGGGAGGCATCGAAGGGCATCGCCATGGAGGGCTCTGCCTGTGGAGCGGCACGCATGCCGGCCCAATTCCGCACCTATCGAGAGGCTTCGAGATCGATCTATCGATCTCGAAGCCTCTCGATAGGCCCCGAAACGGCTGCTGCTCGTCAGGCATGCGTAGCTTTTGGTGTGGGGCCCGTGGCGCTGTGGGGAGGCGTCGCAGGCTATCGACATTGAGCGTTGTTTGCGTGGTGGGGCCTTGAGGAGTCTTAATTTCCCGACGCGTCGCTGGGGCAACACATGCGCAGCCGCCGATGGCTCTCGCTGTGCATGGCTGCGTGTGGATGTGGAGAGGCCTGGAGGGCTGTGGATTTGCCGGCCGACTTGGAGGGCTGCCTATGCGTAGGTGCCGATAGTTCCTGGGCGCGCGGAGACGCATGCCTGCCGCTAGGCGTCGCTCCGCCTGCGTGGCGAGAGGCAGGTGTGCCTTTGCCTGTGGGGCCGCTTGGGAGGCATCGAAGGGCATCGCCACGGAGGGCTCTGCCTGTGGAGCGGCACGCATGCCGGCCCAATTCCGCACCTATCGAGAGGCTTCGAGATCGATCTATCGATCTCGAAGCCTCTCGATAGGCCCTGAAACGGCTGCTGCTCGTCAGGCATGCGTAGCTTTTGGTGTGGGGCCCGTGGCGCTGTGGGGAGGCGTCGCAGGCTATCGACATTGAGCGTTGTTTGCGTGGTGGGGCCTTGAGGAGTCTTAATTTCCCGACGCGTCGCTGGGGCAACACATGCGCAGCCGCCGATGGCTCTCGCTGTGCATGGCTGCGTGTGGATGTGGAGAGGCCTGGAGGGCTGTGGATTTGCCGGCCGACTTGGAGGGCTGCCTATGCGTAGGTGCCGATAGTTCCTGGGCGCGCGGAGACGCATGCCTGCCGCTAGGCGTCGCTCCGCCTGCGTGGCGAGAGGCAGGTGTGCCTTTGCCTGTGGGGCCGCTTGCGAGGCATCGAAGGGCATCGCCACGGAGGGCTCTGCCTGTGGAGCGGCACGCATGCCGGCCCAATTCCGCACCTATCGAGAGGCTTCGAGATCGATCTATCGATCTCGAAGCCTCTCGATAGGCCCCGAAACGGCTGCTGCTCGTCAGGCATGCGTAGCTTTTGGTGTGGGGCCCGTGGCGCTGTGGGGAGGCGTCGCAGGCTATCGACATTGAGCGTTTTGTCGTGGTGGGGCCTTGAGGAGTCTTAATTTCCCGACGCGTCGCTGGGGCAACACATGCGCAGCCGCCGATGGCTCTCGCTGTGCATGGCTGCGTGTGGATGTGGAGAGGCCTGGAGGGCTGTGGATTTGCCTGCCGACTTGGAGGGCTGCCTATGCGTAGGTGCCGATAGTTCCTGGGCGCGCGGAGACGCATGCCTGCCGCTAGGCGTCGCTCCGCCTGCGTGGCGAGAGGCAGGTGTGCCTTTGCCTGTGGGGCCGCTTGGGAGGCATCGAAGGGCATCGCCACGGAGGGCTCTGCCTGTGGAGCGGCACGCATGCCGGCCCAATTCCGCACCTATCGAGAGGCTTCGAGATCGATCTATCAATCTGGAAGCCTCTCGATAGGCCCCGAAACGGCTGCTGCTCGTCAGGCATGCGTAGCTTTTGGTGTGGGGCCCGTGGCGCTGTGGGGAGGCGTCGCAGGCTATCGACATTGAGCGTTGTTTGCGTGGTGGGGCCTTGAGGAGTCTTAATTTCCCGACGCGTCGCTGGGGCAACACATGCGCAGCCGCCGATGGCTCTCGCTGTGCATGTCTGCGTGTGGATGTGGAGAGGCCTGGAGGGCTGTGGATTTGCCGGCCGACTTGGAGGGCTGCCTATGCGTAGGTGCCGATAGTTCCTGGGCGCGCGGAGACGCATGCCTGCCGCTAGGCGTCGCTCCGCCTGCGTGGCGAGAGGCAGGTGTGCCTTTGCCTGTGGGGCCGCTTGGGAGGCATCGAAGGACATCGCCACGGAGGGCTCTGCCTGTGGAGCGGCACGCATGCCGGCCCAATTCCGCACCTATTGAGAGGCTTCGAGATCGATCTATCAATCTGGAAGTCTCTCGATAGGCCCCGAAACGGCTGCTGCTCGTCAGGCATGCGTAGCTTTTGGTGTGGGGCCCGTGGCGCTGTGGGGAGGCGTCGCAGGCTATTGACGTTGACCGTTGTTTGCGTGGTGGGGCCTTGAGGAGTCTTAATTTCCCGACGCGTCGCTGGGGCAACACATGCGCAGCCGCCGATGGCTCTCGCTGTGCATGGCTGCGTGTGGATGTGGAGAGGCCTGGAGGGCTGTGGATTTGCCGGCCGACTTGGAGGGCTGCCTATGCGTAGGTGCCGATAGTTCCTGGGCGCGCGGAGACGCATGCCTGCCGCTAGGCGTCGCTCCGCCTGCGTGGCGAGAGGCAGGTGTGCCTTTGCCTGTGGGGCCGCTTGGGAGGCATCGAAGGGCATCGCCACGGAGGGCTCTGCCTGTGGAGCGGCACGCATGCCGGCCCAATTCCGCACCTATCAAGAGGCTTCGAGATCGATCTATCGATCTGGAAGCCTCTCGATAGGCCCCGAAAAGGCTGCTGCTCGTCAGGCATGCGTAGCTTTTGGTGTGGAGCCCGTGGCGCTGTGGGGAGGCGTCGCAGGCTATCGACATTGAGCGTTGTTTGCGTGGTGGGGCCTTGAGGAGTCTTAATTTCCCGACGCGTCGCTGGGGCAACACATGCGCAGCCGCCGATGGCTCTCGGTGTGCATGGCTGCGTGTGGATGTGGAGAGGCCTGGAGGGCTGTGGATTTGCCGGCCGACTTGGAGGGCTGCCTATGCGTAGGTGCCGATAGTTCCTGGGCGCGCGGAGACGCATGCCTGCCGCTAGGCGTCGCTCCGCCTGCGTGGCGAGAGGCAGGTGTGCCTTTGCCTGTGGGGCCGCTTGCGAGGCATCGAAGGGCATCGCCACGGAGGGCTCTGCCTGTGGAGCGGCACGCATGCCGGCCCAATTCCGCACCTATCGAGAGGCTTCGAGATCGATCTATCGATCTGGAAGCCTCTCGATAGGCCCCGAAACGGCTGCTGCTCGTCAGGCATGCGTAGCTTTTGGTGTGGAGCCCGTGGCGCTGTGGGGAGGCGTCACAGGCTATCGACGTTGACCGTTGTTTGCGTGGTGGGGCCTTGAGGAGTCTTAATTTCCCGACGCGTCGCTGGGGCAATACATGCGCAGCCGCCGATGGCTCTCGCTGTGCATGGCTGCGTGTGGATGTGGAGAGGCCTGGAGGGCTGTGGATTTGCCGGCCGACTTGGAGGGCTGCCTATGCGTAGGTGCCGATAGTTCCTGGGCGCGCGGAGACGCATGCCTGCCGCTAGGCGTCGCTCCGCCTGCGTGGCGAGAGGCAGGTGTGCCTTTGCCTGTGGGGCCGCTTGCGAGGCATCGAAGGGCATCGCCACGGAGGGCTCTGCCTGTGGAGCGGCACGCATGCCGGCCCAATTCCGCACCTATCGAGAGGCTTCGAGATCGATCTATCGATCTCGAAGCCTCTCGATAGGCCCCGAAACGGCTGCTGCTCGTCAGGCATGCGTAGCTTTTGGTGTGGGGCCCGTGGCGCTGTGGGGAGGCGTCGCAGGCTATCGACATTGAGCGTTGTTTGCGTGGTGGGGCCTTGAGGAGTCTTAATTTCCCGACGCGTCGCTGGGGCAACACATGCGCAGCCGCCGATGGCTCTCGGTGTGCATGGCTGCGTGTGGATGTGGAGAGGCCTGGAGGGCTGTGGATTTGCCGGCCGACTTGGAGGGCTGCCTATGCGTAGGTGCCGATAGTTCCTGGGCGCGCGGAGACGCATGCCTGCCGCTAGGCGTCGCTCCGCCTGCGTGGCGAGAGGCAGGTGTGCCTTTGCCTGTGGGGCCGCTTGGGAGGCATCGAAGGGCATCGCCACGGAGGGCTCTGCCTGTGGAGCGGCACGCATGCCGGCCCAATTCCGCACCTATCGAGAGGCTTCGAGATCGATCTATCGATCTCGAAGCCTCTCGATAGGCCCCGAAACGGCTGCTGCTCGTCAGGCATGCGTAGCTTTTGGTGTGGGGCCCGTGGCGCTGTGGGGAGGCGTCGCAGGCTATCGACATTGAGCGTTGTTTGCGTGGTGGGGCCTTGAGGAGTCTTAATTTCCCGACGCGTCGCTGGGGCAACACATGCGCAGCCGCCGATGGCTCTCGGTGTGCATGGCTGCGTGTGGATGTGGAGAGGCCTGGAGGGCTGTGGATTTGCCGGCCGACTTGGAGGGCTGCCTACGCGTAGGTGCCGATAGTTCCTGGGCGCGCGGAGACGCATGCCTGCCGCTAGGCGTCGCTCCGCCTGCGTGGCGAGAGGCAGGTGTGC
Source organism: Rhea pennata (assembly GCF_028389875.1). NCBI lineage: Eukaryota > Metazoa > Chordata > Aves > Rheiformes > Rheidae > Rhea > Rhea pennata. Next base: position 38,734,467 of record NC_084663.1, read on the forward strand.
CTTTGCCTGTGGGGCCGCTTGGGAGGCATCGAAGGGCATCGCCACGGAGGGCTCTGCCTGTGGAGCGGCACGCATGCCGGCCCAATTCCGCACCTATCGAGAGGCTTCGAGATCGATCTATCGATCTCGAAGCCTCTCGATAGGCCCCGAAACGGCTGCTGCTCGTCAGGCATGCGTAGCTTTTGGTGTGGGGCCCGTGGCGCTGTGGGGAGGCGTCGCAGGCTATCGACATTGAGCGTTTTGTCGTGGTGGGGACTTGAGGAGTCTTAATTTCCCGACGCGTCGCTGGGGCAACACATGCGCAGCCGCCGATGGCTCTCGCTGTGCATGGCTGCGTGTGGATGTGGAGAGGCCTGGAGGGCTGTGGATTTGCCTGCCGACTTGGAGGGCTGCCTATGCGTAGGTGCCGATAGTTCCTGGGCGCGCGGAGACGCATGCCTGCCGCTAGGCGTCGCTCCGCCTGCGTGGCGAGAGGCAGGTGTGCCTTTGCCTGTGGGGCCGCTTGGGAGGCATCGAAGGGCATCGCCACGGAGGGCTCTGCCTGTGGAGCGGCACGCATGCCGGCCCAATTCCGCACCTATCGAGAGGCTTCGAGATCGATCTATCGATCTGGAAGCCTCTCGATAGGCCCCGAAACGGCTGCTGCTCGTCAGGCATGCGTAGCTTTTGGTGTGGGGCCCGTGGCGCTGTGGGGAGGCGTCGCAGGCTATTGACGTTGACCGTTGTTTGCGTGGTGGGGCCTTGAGGAGTCTTAATTTCGCGACGCGTCGCTGGGGCAACACATGCGCAGCCGCCGATGGCTCTCGGTGTGCATGGCTGCGTGTGGATGTGGAGAGGCCTGGAGGGCTGTGGATTTGCCGGCCGACTTGGAGGGCTGCCTATGCGTAGGTGCCGATAGTTCCTGGGCGCGCGGAGACGCATGCCTGCCGCTAGGCGTCGCTCCGCCTGCGTGGCGAGAGGCAGGTGTGCCTTTGCCTGTGGGGCCGCTTGGGAGGCATCGAAGGGCATCGCCACGGAGGGCTCTGCCTGTGGAGCAGCACGCATGCCGGCCCAATTCCGCACCTATCGAGAGGCTTCGAGATCGATCTATCGATCTCGAAGCCTCTCGATAGGCCCCGAAACGGCTGCTGCTCGTCAGGCATGCGTAGCTTTTGGTGTGGGGCCCGTGGCGCTGTGGGGAGGCGTCGCAGGCTATCGACATTGAGCGTTGTTTGCGTGGTGGGTCCTTGAGGAGTCTTAATTTCCCGACGCGTCGCTGGGGCAACACATGCGCAGCCGCCGATGGCTCTCGGTGTGCATGGCTGCGTGTGGATGTGGAGAGGCCTGGAGGGCTGTGGATTTGCCGGCCGACTTGGAGGGCTGCCTATGCGTAGGTGCCGATAGTTCCTGGGCGCGCGGAGACGCATGCCTGCCGCTAGGCGTCGCTCCGCCTGCGTGGCGAGAGGCAGGTGTGCCTTTGCCTGTGGGGCCGCTTGGGAGGCATCGAAGGGCATCGCCACGGAGGGCTCTGCCTGTGGAGCGGCACGCATGCCGGCCCAATTCCGCACCTATCGAGAGGCTTCGAGATCGATCTATCGATCTCGAAGCCTCTCGATAGGCCCCGAAACGGCTGCTGCTCGTCAGGCATGCGTAGCTTTTGGTGTGGGGCCCGTGGCGCTGTGGGGAGGCGTCGCAGGCTATCGACGTTGAGCGTTGTTTGCGTGGTGGGGCCTTGAGGAGTCTTAATTTCCCGACGCGTCGCTGGGGCAACACATGCGCAGCCGCCGATGGCTCTCGCTGTGCATGGCTGCGTGTGGATGTGGAGAGGCCTGGAGGGCTGTGGATTTGCCGGCCGACTTGGAGGGCTGCCTACGCGTAGGTGCCGATAGTTCCTGGGCGCGCGGAGACGCATGCCTGCCGCTAGGCGTCGCTCCGCCTGCGTGGCGAGAGGCAGGTGTGCCTTTGCCTGTGGGGCCGCTTGGGAGGCATCGAAGGGCATCGCCACGGAGGGCTCTGCCTGTGGAGCGGCACGCATGCCGGCCCAATTCCGCACCTATCGAGAGGCTTCGAGATCGATCTATCGATCTCGAAGCCTCTCGATAGGCCCCGAAACGGCTGCTGCTCGTCAGGCATGCGTAGCTTTTGGTGTGGGGCCCGTGGCGCTGTGGGGAGGCGTCGCAGGCTATCGACGTTGAGCGTTGTTTGCGTGGTGGGTCCTTGAGGAGTCTTAATTTTCCGACGCGTCGCTGGGGCAACACATGCGCTGCCGCCGATGGCTCTCGCTGTGCATGGCTGCATGTGGATGTGGAGAGGCCTGGAGGGCTGTGGATTTGCCGGCCGACTTGGAGGGCTGCCTATGCGTAGGTGCCGATAGTTCCTGGGCGCGCGGAGACGCATGCCTGCCGCTAGGCGTCGCTCCGCCTGCGTGGCGAGAGGCAGGTGTGCCTTTGCCTGTGGGGCCGCTTGGGAGGCATCGAAGGGCATCGTCACGGAGGGCTCTGCCTGTGGAGCGGCACGCATGCCGGCCCAATTCCGCACCTATCGAGAGGCTTCGAGATCGATCTATCGATCTGGAAGCCTCTCGATAGGCCCCGAAACGGCTGCTGCTCGTCAGGCATGCGTAGCTTTTGGTGTGGGGCCCGTGGCGCTGTGGGGAGGCGTCGCAGGCTATCGACATTGAGCGTTGTTTGCGTGGTGATGCCTTGAGGAGTCTTAATTTCCCAACGCGTCGCTGGGGCAACACATGCGCAGCCGCCGATGGCTCTCGGTGTGCATGGCTGCGTGTGGATGTGGAGAGGCCTGGAGGGCTGTGGATTTGCCGGCCGACTTGGAGGGCTGCCTATGCGTAGGTGCCGATAGTTCCTGGGCGCGCGGAGACGCATGCCTGCCGCTAGGCGTCGCTCCGCCTGCGTGGCGAGAGGCAGGTGTGCCTTTGCCTGTGGGGCCGCTTGGGAGGCATCGAAGGGCATCGCCACGGAGGGCTCTGCCTGTGGAGCGGCACGCATGCCGGCCCAATTCCGCACCTATCGAGAGGCTTCGAGATCGATCTATCGATCTCGAAGCCTCTCGATAGGCCCCGAAACGGCTGCTGCTCGTCAGGCATGCGTAGCTTTTGGTGTGGGGCCCGTGGCGCTGTGGGGAGGCGTCGCAGGCTATCGACACTGAGCGTTGTTTGCGTGGTGGGGCCTTGAGGAGTCTTAATTTCCCGACGCGTCGCTGGGGCAACACATGTGCAGCCGCCGATGGCTCTCGCTGTGCATGGCTGCGTGTGGATGTGGAGAGGCCTGGAGGGCTGTGGATTTGCCGGCCGACTTGGAGGGCTGCCTATGCGTAGGTGCCGATAGTTCCTGGGCGCGCGGAGACGCATGCCTGCCGCTAGGCGTCGCTCCGCCTGCGTGGCGAGAGGCAGGTGTGCCTTTGCCTGTGGGGCCGCTTGGGAGGCATCGAAGGGCATCGCCACGGAGGGCTCTGCCTGTGGAGCGGCACGCATGCCGGCCCAATTCCGCACCTATCGAGAGGCTTCGAGATCGATCTATCGATCTCGAAGCCTCTCGATAGGCCCCGAAACGGCTGCTGCTCGTCAGGCATGCGTAGCTTTTGGTGTGGGGCCCGTGGCGCTGTGGGGAGGTGTCGCAGGCTATCGACACTGAGCGTTGTTTGCGTGGTGGGGCCTTGAGGAGTCTTAATTTCCCGACGCGTCGCTGGGGCAACACATGCGCAGCCGCCGATGGCTCTCGCTGTGCATGGCTGCGTGTGGATGTGGAGAGGCCTGGAGGGCTGTGGATTTGCCGGCCGACTTGGAGGGCTGCCTATGCGTAGGTGCCGATAGTTCCTGGGCGCGCGGAGACGCATGCCTGCTGCTAGGCGTCGCTCCGCCTGCGTGGCGAGAGGCAGGTGTGCCTTTGCCTGTGGGGCCGCTTGGGAGGCATCGAAGGGCATCGCCACGGAGGGCTCTGCCTGTGGAGCAGCACGCATGCCGGCCCAATTCCGCACCTATCGAGAGGCTTCGAGATCGATCTATCGATCTCGAAGCCTCTCGATAGGCCCCGAAACGGCTGCTGCTCGTCAGGCATGCGTAGCTTTTGGTGTGGGGCCCGTGGCGCTGTGGGGAGGTGTCGCAGGCTATCGACACTGAGCGTTGTTTGCGTGGTGGGGCCTTGAGGAGTCTTAATTTCCCGACGCGTCGCTGGGGCAACACATGCGCAGCCGCCGATGGCTCTCGCTGTGCATGGCTGCGTGTGGATGTGGAGAGGCCTGGAGGGCTGTGGATTTGCCGGCCGACTTGGAGGGCTGCCTATGCGTAGGTGCCGATAGTTCCTGGGCGCGCGGAGACGCATGCCTGCCGCTAGGCGTCGCTCCGCCTGCGTGGCGAGAGGCAGGTGTGCCTTTGCCTGTGGGGCCGCTTGGGAGGCATCGAAGGGCATCGCCACGGAGGGCTCTGCCTGTGGAGCGGCACGCATGCCGGCCCAATTCCGCACCTATCGAGAGGCTTCGAGATCGATCTATCGATCTCGAAGCCTCTCGATAGGCCCCGAAACGGCTGCTGCTCGTCAGGCATGCGTAGCTTTTGGTGTGGGGCCCGTGGCGCTGTGGGGAGGCGTCGCAGGCTATCGACGTTGAGCGTTGTTTGCGTGGTGGGGCCTTGAGGAGTCTTAATTTCCCGACGCGTCGCTGGGGCAACACATGCGCAGCCGCCGATGGCTCTCGCTGTGCATGGCTGCGTGTGGATGTGGAGAGGCCTGGAGGGCTGTGGATTTGCCGGCCGACTTGGAGGGCTGCCTATGCGTAGGTGCCGATAGTTCCTGGGCGCGCGGAGACGCATGCCTGCCGCTAGGCGTCGCTCCGCCTGCGTGGCGAGAGGCAGGTGTGCCTTTGCCTGTGGGGCCGCTTGGGAGGCATCGAAGGGCATCGCCACGGAGGGCTCTGCCTGTGGAGCGGCACGCATGCCGGCCCAATTCCGCACCTATCGAGAGGCTTCGAGATCGATCTATCGATCTCGAAGCCTCTCGATAGGCCCCGAAACGGCTGCTGCTCGTCAGGCATGCGTAGCTTTTGGTGTGGGGCCCGTGGCGCTGTGGGGAGGCGTCGCAGGCTATCGACATTGAGCGTTGTTTGCGTGGTGGGGCCTTGAGGAGTCTTAATTTCGCGACGCGTCGCTGGGGCAACACATGCGCAGCCGCCGATGGCTCTCGCTGTGCATGGCTGCGTGTGGATGTGGAGAGGCCTGGAGGGCTGTGGATTTGCCGGCCGACTTGGAGGGCTGCCTATGCGTAGGTGCCGATAGTTCCTGGGCGCGCGGAGACGCATGCCTGCCGCTAGGCGTCGCTCCGCCTGCGTGGCGAGAGGCAGGTGTGCCTTTGCCTGTGGGGCCGCTTGGGAGGCATCGAAGGGCATCGCCACGGAGGGCTCTGCCTGTGGAGCGGCACGCATGCCGGCCCAATTCCGCACCTATCGAGAGGCTTCGAGATCGATCTATCGATCTGGAAGCCTCTCGATAGGCCCCGAAACGGCTGCTGCTCGTCAGGCATGCGTAGCTTTTGGTGTGGGGCCCGTGGCGCTGTGGGGAGGCGTCGCAGGCTATCGACACTGAGCGTTGTTTGCGTGGTGGGGCCTTGAGGAGTCTTAATTTCCCGACGCGTCGCTGGGGCAACACATGCGCAGCCGCCGATGGCTCTCGCTGTGCATGGCTGCGTGTGGATGTGGAGAGGCCTGGAGGGCTGTGGATTTGCCGGCCGAATTGGAGGGCTGCCTATGCGTAGGTGCCGATAGTTCCTGGGCGCGCGGAGACGCATGCCTGCCGCTAGGCGTCGCTCCGCCTGCGTGGCGAGAGGCAGGTGTGCCTTTGCCTGTGGGGCCGCTTGGGAGGCATCGAAGGGCATCGCCACGGAGGGCTCTGCCTGTGGAGCGGCACGCATGCCGGCCCAATTCCGCACCTATCGAGAGGCTTCGAGATCGATCTATCGATCTGGAAGCCTCTCGATAGGCCCCGAAACGGCTGCTGCTCGTCAGGCATGCGTAGCTTTTGGTGTGGGGCCCGTGGCGCTGTGGGGAGGCGTCGCAGGCTATCGACACTGAGCGTTGTTTGCGTGGTGGGGCCTTGAGGAGTCTTAATTTCCCGACGCGTCGCTGGGGCAACACATGCGCAGCCGCCGATGGCTCTCGCTGTGCATGGCTGCGTGTGGATGTGGAGAGGCCTGGAGGGCTGTGGATTTGCCGGCCGACTTGGAGGGCTGCCTATGCGTAGGTGCCGATAGTTCCTGGGCGCGCGGAGACGCATGCCTGCCGCTAGGCGTCGCTCCGCCTGCGTGGCGAGAGGCAGGTGTGCCTTTGCCTGTGGGGCCGCTTGGGAGGCATCGAAGGGCATCGCCACGGAGGGCTCTGCCTGTGGAGCGGCACGCATGCCGGCCCAATTCCGCACCTATCGAGAGGCTTCGAGATCGATCTATCGATCTCGAAGCCTCTCGATAGGCCCCGAAACGGCTGCTGCTTGTCAGGCATGCGTAGCTTTTGGTGTGGGGCCCGTGGCGCTGTGGGGAGGTGTCGCAGGCTATCGACACTGAGCGTTGTTTGCGTGGTGGGGCCTTGAGGAGTCTTAATTTCCCGACGCGTCGCTGGGGCAACACATGCGCAGCCGCCGATGGCTCTCGCTGTGCATGGCTGCGTGTGGATGTGGAGAGGCCTGGAGGGCTGTGGATTTGCCGGCCGACTTGGAGGGCTGCCTATGCGTAGGTGCCGATAGTTCCTGGGCGCGCGGAGACGCATGCCTGCCGCTAGGCGTCGCTCCGCCTGCGTGGCGAGAGGCAGGTGTGCCTTTGCCTGTGGGGCCGCTTGGGAGGCATCGAAGGGCATCGCCACGGAGGGCTCTGCCTGTGGAGCGGCACGCATGCCGGCCCAATTCCGCACCTATCGAGAGGCTTCGAGATCGATCTATCGATCTCGAAGCCTCTCGATAGGCCCCGAAACGGCTGCTGCTCGTCAGGCATGCGTAGCTTTTGGTGTGGGGCCCATGGCGCTGTGGGGAGGCGTCGCAGGCTATCGACATTGAGCGTTGTTTGCGTGGTGGAGCCTTGAGGAGTCTTAATTTCCCGACGCGTCGCTGGGGCAACACATGCGCAGCCGCCGATGGCTCTCGCTGTGCATGGCTGCGTGTGGATGTGGAGAGGCCTGGAGGGCTGTGGATTTGCCGGCCGACTTGGAGGGCTGCCTATGCGTAGGTGCCGATAGTTCCTGGGCGCGCGGAGACGCATGCCTGCCGCTAGGCGTCGCTCCGCCTGCGTGGCGAGAGGCAGGTGTGCCTTTGCCTGTGGGGCCGCTTGGGAGGCATCGAAGGGCATCGCCATGGAGGGCTCTGCCTGTGGAGCGGCACGCATGCCGGCCCAATTCCGCACCTATCGAGAGGCTTCGAGATCGATCTATCGATCTCGAAGCCTCTCGATAGGCCCCGAAACGGCTGCTGCTCGTCAGGCATGCGTAGCTTTTGGTGTGGGGCCCGTGGCGCTGTGGGGAGGCGTCGCAGGCTATCGACGTTGAGCGTTGTTTGCGTGGTGGGTCCTTGAGGAGTCTTAATTTTCCGACGCGTCGCTGGGGCAACACATGCGCAGCCGCCGATGGCTCTCGCTGTGCATGGCTGCGTGTGGATGTGGAGAGGCCTGGAGGGCTGTGGATTTGCCGGCCGACTTGGAGGGCTGCCTATGCGTAGGTGCCGATAGTTCCTGGGCGCGCGGAGACGCATGCCTGCCGCTAGGCGTCGCTCCGCCTGCGTGGCGAGAGGCAGGTGTGCCTTTGCCTGTGGGGCCGCTTGGGAGGCATCGAAGGGCATCGCCACGGAGGGCTCTGCCTGTGGAGCGGCACGCATGCCGGCCCAATTCCGCACCTATCGAGAGGCTTCGAGATCGATCTATCGATCTCGAAGCCTCTCGATAGCCCCGAAACGGCTGCTGCTCGTCAGGCATGCGTAGCTTTTGGTGTGGGGCCCGTGGCGCTGTGGGGAGTGTCGCAGGCTATCGACACTGAGCGTTGTTTGCGTGGTGGGGCCTTGAGGAGTCTTATTTCCCGACGCGTCGCTGGGGCAACACATGCGCAGCCGCCGATGGCTCTCGCTGTGCATGGCTGCGTGTGGATGTGGAGAGGCCTGGAGGGCTGTGGATTTGCCGGCCGACTTGGAGGGCTGCCTATGCGTAGGTGCCGATAGTTCCTGGGCGCGCGGAGACGCATGCCTGCCGCTAGGCGTCGCTCCGCCTGCGTGGCGAGAGGCAGGTGTGCCTTTGCCTGTGGGGCCGCTTGGGAGGCATCGAAGGGCATCGCCACGGAGGGCTCTGCCTGTGGAGCGGCACGCATCCGGCCCAATTCCGCACCTATCGAGAGGCTTCGAGATCGATCTATCGATCTCGAAGCCTCTCGATAGGCCCCGAAACGGCTGCTGCTCGTCAGCATGCGTAGCTTTTTGGTGTGGGGCCCGTGGCGCTGTGGGGAGGCGTCGCAGGCTATCGACGTTGAGCGTTGTTTGCGTGGTGGGGGCCTTGAGGAGTCTTAATTTCCCGACGCGTCGCTGGGGCAACACATGCGCAGCCGCCGATGCTCTCGCTGTGCATGGCTGCGTGTGGATGTGGAGAGGCCTGGAGGGCTGTGGATTTGCCGGCCGACTTGGAGGGCTGCCTATGCGTAGGTGCCGATAGTTCCTGGGCGCGCGGAGACGCATGCCTGCCGCTAGGCGTCGCTCCGCCTGCGTGGCGAGAGGCAGGTGTGCCTTTGCCTGTGGGGCCGCTTGGGAGGCATCGAAGGGCATCGCCACGGAGGGCTCTGCCTGTGGAGCGGCACGCATGCCGGCCCAATTCCGCACCTATCGAGAGGCTTCGAGATCGATCTATCGATCTCGAAGCCTCTCGATAGGCCCCGAAACGGCTGCTGCTCGTCAGGCATGCGTAGCTTTTGGTGTGGGGCCCGTGGCGCTGTGGGGAGCGTCGCAGGCTATCGACATTGAGCGTTGTTTTGCGGGTGGGGCCTTGAGGAGTCTTAATTTCGCGACGCGTCGCTGGGGCAACACATGCGCAGCCGCCGATGGCTCTCGCTGTGCATGGCTGCGTGTGGATGTGGAGAGGCCTGGAGGGCTGTGGATTTGCGGCCGACTTGGAGGGCTGCCTATGCGTAGGTGCCGATAGTTCCTGGGCGCGCGGAGACGCATGCCTGCCGCTAGGCGTCGCTCCGCCTGCGTGGCGAGAGGCAGGTGTGCCTTTGCCTGTGGGGCCGCTTGGGAGGCATCGAAGGGCATCGCCACGGGAGGGCTCTGCCTGGTGGAGCGGCACGCATGCCGGCCCAATTCCGCACCTATCGAGAGGCTTCGAGATCGATCTATCGATCTGGAAGCCTCTCGATAGGCCCGAAACGGCTGCTGCTCGTCAGGCATGCGTAGCTTTTGGTGTGGGGCCCGTGGCGCTGTGGGGAGGCGTCGCAGGCTATCGACACTGAGCGTTGTTTGCGTGGTGGGCCTTGAGGAGTCTTATTTCCCGACGCGTCGCTGGGGCAACACATGCGCAGCCGCCGATGGCTCTCGCTGTGCATGGCTGCGTGTGGATGTGGAGAGGCCTGGAGGGCTGTGGATTTGCCGCCGACTTGGAGGGCTGCCTATGCGTAGGTGCCGATAGTTCCTGGGCGCGCGGAGACGCATGCCTGCCGCTAGGCGTCGCTCCGCCTGCGTGGCGAGAGGCAGGTGTGCCTTTGCCTGTGGGGCCGCTTGGGAGGCATCGAAGGGCATCGCCACGGAGGGCTCTGCCTGTGGAGCGGCACGCATGCCGGCCCAATTCCGCACCTATCGAGAGGCTTCGAGATCGATCTATCGATCTGGAAGCCTCTCGATAGCCCCGAAACGGCTGCTGCTCGTCAGGCATGCGTAGCTTTGGTGTGGGGCCCGTGGCGCTGTGGGGAGGCGTCGCAGGCTATCGACACTGAGCGTTGTTTGCGTGGTGGGGCCTTGAGGAGTCTTAATTTCCCGACGCGTCGCTGGGGCAACACATGCGCAGCCGCCGATGGCTCTCGCTGTGCATGGCTGCGTGTGGATGTGGAGAGGCCTGGAGGGCTGTGGATTTGCCGGCCGACTTGGAGGGCTGCCTATGCGTAGGTGCCGATAGTTCCTGGGCGCGCGGAGACGCATGCCTGCCGCTAGGCGTCGCTCCGCCTGCGTGGCGAGAGGCAGGTGTGCCTTTGCCTGTGGGGCCGCTTGGGAGGCATCGAAGGGCATCGCACGGAGGGCTCTGCCTGTGGAGCGGCACGCATGCCGGCCCAATTCCGCACCTATCGAGAGGCTTCGAGATCGATCTATCGATCTCGAAGCCTCTCGATAGGCCCCGAAACGGCTTGCTGCTCGTCAGGCATGCGTAGCTTTTGGTGTGGGGCCCGTGGCGCTGTGGGGAGGTGTCGCAGGCTATCGACACTGAGCGTTGTTTGCGTGGTGGGGCCTTGAGGAGTCTTAATTTCCCGACGCGTCGCTGGGGCAACACATGCGCAGCCGCCGATGGCTCTCGGTGTGCATGGCTGCGTGTGGATGTGGAGAGGCCTGGAGGGCTGTGGATTTGCCGGCCGACTTGGAGGGCTGCCTATGCGTAGGTGCCGATAGTTCCTGGGCGCGCGGAGACGCATGCCTGCCGCTAGGCGTCGCTCCGCCTGCGTGGCGAGAGGCAGGTGTGCCTTTGCCTGTGGGGGCCGCTTGGGAGGCATCGAAGGGCATCGCCACGGAGGGCTCTGCCTGTGGAGCGGCACGCATGCCGGCCCAATTCCGCACCTATCGAGAGGCTTCGAGATCGATCTATCGATCTGGAAGCCTCTCGATAGGCCCCGAAACGGCTGCTGCTCGTCAGGCATGCGTAGCTTTTGGTGTGGGGCCCGTGGCGCTGTGGGGAGGCGTCGCAGGCTATCGACACTGAGCGTTGTTTGCGTGGTGGGGCCTTGAGAGTCTTAATTCCCGACGCGTCGCTGGGGCAACACAAGCGCAGCCGCCGATGGCTCTCGCTGTGCATGGCTGCGTGTGGATGTGGAGAGGCCTGGAGGGCTGTGGATTTGCCGGCCGACTTGGAGGGCTGCCTATGCGTAGGTGCCGATAGTTCCTGGGCGCGCGGAGACGCATGCCTGCCGCTAGGCGTCGCTCCGCCTGCGTGGCGAGAGGCAGGTGTGCCTTTGCCTGTGGGGCCGCTTGGGAGGCATCGAAGGGCATCGCCACGGAGGCTCTGCCTGTGGAGCGGCACGCATGCCGGCCCAATTCCGCACCTATCGAGAGGCTTCGAGATCGATCTATCGATCTCGAAGCCTCTCGATAGGCCCCGAAACGGCTGCTGCTCGTCAGGCATGCGTAGCTTTTGGTGTGGGGCCCGTGGCGCTGTGGGGAGGCGTCGCAGGCTATCGACGTTGAGCGTTGTTTGCGTGGTGGGGCCTTGAGGAGTCTTAATTTCCCGACGCGTCGCTGGGGCAACACATGCGCAGCCGCCGATGGCTCTCGCTGTGCATGGCTGCGTGGGATGTGTGGAGAGGCCTGGAGGGCTGTGGATTTGCGGCCCGACTTGGAGGGCTGCCTATGCGTAGGTGCCGATAGTTCCTGGGCGCGCGGAGACGCATGCCTGCCGCTAGGCGTCGCTCCGCCTGCGTGGCGAGAGGCAGGTGTGCCTTTGCCTGTGGGGCCGCTTGGGAGGCATCGAAGGGCATCGCCACGGAGGGCTCTGCCTGTGGAGCGGCACGCATGCCGGCCCAATTCCGCACCTATCGAGAGGCTTCGAGATCGATCTATCGATCTCGAAGCCTCTCGATAGGCCCCGAAACGGCTGCTGCTCGTCAGCATGCGTAGCTTTTGGTGTGGGGCCCGTGGCGCTGTGGGGAGGTGTCGCAGGCTATCGACACTGAGCGTTGTTTGCGTGGTGGGGCCTTGAGGAGTCTTAATTTCCCGACGCGTCGCTGGGGCAACACATGCGCAGCCGCCGATGGCTCTCGCTGTGCATGGCTGCGTGTGGATGTGGAGAGGCCTGGAGGGCTGTGGATTTGCCGGCCGACTTGGAGGGCTGCCTATGCGTAGGTGCCGATAGTTCCTGGGCGCGCGGAGACGCATGCCTGCCGCTAGGCGTCGCTCCGCCTGCGTGGCGAGAGGCAGGTGTGCCTTTGCCTGTGGGGCCGCTTGGGAGGCATCGAAGGGCATCGCCACGGAGGGCTCTGCCTGTGGAGCGGCACGCATGCCGGCCCAATTCGCACCTATCGAGAGGCTTCGAGATCGATCTATCCGATCTCGAAGCCTCTCGATAGGCCCCGAAACGGCTGCTGCTCGTCAGGCATGCGTAGCTTTTGGTGTGGGGGCCCGTGGCGCTGTGGGGAGGCGTCGCAGGCTATCGACATTGAGCGTTGTTTTGTGGGGTGGGGGCCTTGAGGAGTCTTAATTTCCCGACCGTCGCTGGGGCAACACATGCGCAGCCGCCGATGGCTCGCGCTGTGCATGGCTGCGTGTGGATGTGGAGAGGCCTGGAGGGCTGTGGATTTGCCGGCCGACTTGGAGGGCTGCCTATGCGTAGGTGCCGATAGTTCCTGGGCGCGCGGAGACGCATGCCTGCCGCTAGGCGTCGCTCCGCCTGCGTGGCGAGAGGCAGGTGTGCCTTTGCCTGTGGGGCCGCTTGGGAGGCATCGAAGGGCATTGCCACGGAGGGCTCTGCCTGTGGAGCGGCACGCATGCCGGCCCAATTCCGCACCTATCGAGAGGCTTCGAGATCGATCTATCGATCTCGAAGCCTCTCGATAGGCCCCGAAACGGCTGCTGCTCGTCAGCCATGCGTAGCTTTTGGTGTGGGGCCCGTGGCGCTGTGGGGAGGCGTCGCAGGCTATCGACGTTGAGCGTTGTTTGCGTGGTGGGCCTTGAGGAGTCTTAATTTCCCGACGCGTCGCTGGGGCAACACATGCGCAGCCGCCGATGGCTCTCGCTGTGCATGGGCTGCGTGTGGATTGTGGAGAGGCCTGGAGGGCTGTGGATTTGCCGGCCGACTTGGAGGGCTGCCTACGCGTAGGTGCCGATAGTTCCTGGGTGCG